>NC_079172.1:27643449-27940949 GCF_947568905.1 Ostrea edulis | reverse complement strand
TCATAATTAATACTACAAATTTGTTTTTTTGGAGTTCTTCTTGCAAAATATTGTGATGTCATTTTTGGGATAAAAGATAGATCCTATGCCTTTAACACATATTCACTATGTATACCAAGTTTGGTCTTACCCCAGAGTCAGAAACCCTACCCCATGGATTACAACATCTACATTTTTAGTAAAGGCCTTCCTCCTCTATCTGACTATGCATAAGTTTTTCTTACAAAATGTTCAATTGTTACCTGAATTTACTCAGAAGACAGGTCACCAGAGATTACCTATGTGACCTAAAATTCTTATCAAAAACCAAAATTGTAACAAAATAAAAACAATCGGGTAAGACATCAATGTACATTTGAATTACCGGTGCATTACTACCCTAACAAGTATAGCATTGCCTCATTATTATCAAACATTATATTTCAATACATTTGAAAATGAATACACTATAGGTGCAACAATTATGCCTTAAAGCAGCATCATTAAGTCAAAGAGCACAATATATCATCTCAATAAGACAAAACACAAGAGAACATTCTGAACTCAGATAGTATACATATGAATTAAACTGTAGTGGTCATTTATCAACATATTTTCAAAAAAATTATATTGAAAGAGAAAATATCATAGGCAGTAATGCTCACATGAGATAGTCATAAACACTAAACGAAAATCCTATAACAATACACAGTTTAAACAACAGAGCACTTAGTCTTATTGCATGACATATATTATGAACATGGCAAACCAGGATTTACCTTTTATATGTATACCAAAACCAATGACAGTGTATATTTTGTGATCATTTGAATTACATTTCTCTGAACAAAATTCTAAACAAAACATGTCAACAGAACATACTAGGTTGTGAATATTCAAAATGGTAATGGATTTGTTTGTACCTTCCAGTTTCAGACCATTTTTTAAATTTGGTAATTATGAAAGGCTTTAAACAAGAGGCCCAAGGGTCACATCACTCACCTTAGTCATCTTAGCTCATATTTAAAGATTTTCCCTATATATTTGTGAGTAAAACTTTGATCCCCCTTGTGACCCCATCCTACCCCTGGGGGCCATTATTTTAACAAACTGAAATATATGTCAGAGAGCTTTCATGTAAATATCAGCTTTTCTGGCTGAGTGGTTCTTGAGAAGAAGATTTTCCTTATGTATTAGTATGTAAAACTTTGATACCCTATTGTGGCCCCATCCAACACCCAGGGGCCATGATTTGAACAAACTTGAATCTGCTTTATGTCAGGAAGCTTTCATATAAATTTCAGCTTTTCTGGTCCAGTGGTTCTTGAGAAGATTTTTAAAGATTTTTCCTGTGAAGAAACTTAAATCTGCATTATATCAGAAAGCTTTCATGTAAATCTCAGCTTTTCTGGTCCAGTGGTTCTTGAGAAGAAAACTTTTAAAGATCGTTCCTATATATATGTATGTAAAACTTTGATTCCCTATTGTGGCCCCATCAAACCCCCGGGGACCATGATTTGAACAAACTTGAATCTGCATTATGTCAGGAAGTTTACATGTAAATATCAGCTTTTCTGGCTGAGTGGTTCTTGAGAAGAAGATTTTAAAATATTTTTCCTATATATTTGTATGTAAAACTTTGATTCCCTACTGTGGCCCCATCATACCCCCAGGGGCCATGATTTGAACAAACCTGAATCTACATTATGTCAGGAAGCTTTCATGTAAATTTCAGCTTTTCTGGTCCAGTGGTTCTTGAGAAGAAGCTTTTAAAGATTGTTCCTGTATATTTGCATGTAAAACATTGATCCCCTATTGTGGCCTCATCATACCCCCAGGGGCCATGATTTGAATAAACTTGAATCTGCATTATGTCAGGAAGCTTACATGTAAATATCAGCTTTTCTGGCTGAGTGGTTCTTGAGAAGATTTTAAAATATTTTTCCTATATATTTGTATGTAAAACTTTGATTCCCTATTGTGGCCTCATCATACCCCCAGGGGCCATGATTTGAACAAACTTGAATCTGCATTATGTCAGGAAGCTTTCATGTAAATCTAAGATTTTCTGGCCCAGTTGTTCTTGAGAAGAACAATTTTAAACATTTTTCCTATATATTTGCATGTAAAACTTTGATCCCCCTATTGTGACCCCATCATACCCCAGGGGCCATGATTTGAACAGTCTTGAATTTGCATTGTCAGATAGCATTCATGTAAATCTCAGCTTTTCTGGCTCAGTGGTTCTTGAGAAGAAGATTTTTAAAGAGTCATCCTATATATCAGTATGTAAAACTTTAATCCCCTATTGTGGCCCCATCCAATGCCCGGGGGCCATGATTTGAACAAACTTGAATCTGCACTATATCAGGAAACTTTCATGTAAATTTCAGCTTTTCTGGTCCAGTGGTTCTTTACAAGAAGGTTTTTAAATGACCCCACCCTATTTTTGCATTTTTGTGATTATCTTCCCTTTGAACGGGACATGGCCCTTAATTTGAACAAACTTAAAAGCCCTTCACCCAAGGATGCTTTGTGACAAGTTTGGTTGAAATTGGCCAACGGTTCTTAAGAAGAAGTTAAAAACGTGAAAAGTTTATGACGACGACATACAACGGACAAATTTTGATCAGAAAAGCTTACTTGAGGTTTTGGCTAAGGTGAGCTAAAAACTGTAAAAAATATCATCTGTTTACAGAAATTCCATGATATAAGCACTACATTTCTATTCATTGTGTGACCCAACGAAAATGGTTTTATTTACTTCAGATATATATTGCTTTTGAAAAAATATAGGGTCCTTGGGGTAATTTATCAAAAATGTATACATGTGTTGGAGATTTAATTTGCCTGAAAAATCATAAAAGACTAGATTAATCAAGATATTGGACTAAGCAGTAAGCACTTTTAAAGTGTAAAATAACCAACATTTGAATTTCCACTTTTCTATATTCACAAGAATCGATCCCGAGGCAACCAGAATGGATATCATAGCTCCTGTGTCCAAACACACTGAAGATTTCATAAATTTCCACAAATGTTCTCCCTCCTTTGTTCTTGTCTTTGCCAGAGGTCTTTCTTCCTGTAATATCATATACATGTACTACATTTATCACACCTAAGTGTCTGTACAATATGCTTAGCACTTTCAAAAAGATGACTTTCCCGAAATCTGAATTGATATAACTACATTACATAATCTATATGTTATTAAAAGGTAAATATGGGATATCAGAACTAGAAAATTTTGGAACTCTTCAGAAAAAGAAGTTACGTCACTTGGGAAACTCTTGTATACAAATTAGTGATCACTAAAGACGACTCATTTCTGATATAAAAATATATGCCTGGTTTAAAAATTATTTTTCAGAATGTTGCAAGTGAATATCCTTGTACTAAAACATGAGTTATTGGATTAAATTTCTGATGTTTGGTAGCAGAGATAAAAACAAAAGAAAAAGTATATTTCCTACACTGTATGCACTTGTATGGATATTTACTTTCTTGAGTCATAATAACCGACCGCTATGAAATGATATAATTAATCACAATAAATTATTTATAAATATATCTCCAGAAATGTACATATACATGCAGCAACATGTAGCCCCACCTTCCCCCACACGTCTCTCTCCCCCCCCCCCCCCCCCCCCCCCCCTGTTTTCCTGAGATTGGTTAAATTATCACATACAATATTAAACTTTGTTATTAGTACATGTATGCAAAGATCGATTCATTAGCTGCTCACTTGATATAGTAGCGGTGGATAGTACTGGAAATGCAAGGTTAGATTGATTTAAACTCATGAACAGAAGAATACATCCCCCCTCCCTTGAACTGTGACTAAATACATTGGTATCATGTCACAAAGGGTGCAACGATTAACCAAGACACGGTATATCACTGAAATATTATGCACCGGTTCGATTCACGATATTTTACACTATACCGCAGTTTGGTATTCTCGATCTGGATTAATTTGAACTGTCCAATTTGGCTTTAAGATTACATGTATGTTGTAACAAGAGTACCACCAATGGTACATAATATGCCCGTGAAAAGCTAATATAAGGTGTTTCCTTACACTATGATTTGTAGAACATGGCTTCAAGTAGTATCAGCAATCAATGTCAGAGTGTGACATACTTTCTTTGCATCATAAAAACAGATCAATCATGTACTCTCTATGTAATATTTTTATTTAGCATAAAGTGTATGTGTACCAAGTTTGATGGTACCAGCTCCAATGGTTCAGTCTTTATCCTGCTACTACTATCTTGACCTTTGATCTTGAGAAACAATCGATATTCTCCACTTGGCAAAAGGTGTATGTGTACCAAGTTTGACAGTCTTAGCCCCAACAGTTCAGTTTGTATACTGCCTACAAGGTTTTCCTACTAAGTGATACTGTGAACTTGACCTTGAACAAGAGGTACTGTGAGCAATGCTCACTACGAATACCCCCCGCTTACCCCAATCTCCCAAAGGGTGTTGGTAATAGGTATACACTACCTCTTTTCTGAGTGTAAAAACAAATGGCATGACAAACCGAACCATATTGCTACTTCGATGTCCAGTGTGTGTGACCTTTGACCCCAAAATCGATAGGGAACATCTTCATCCCATGGGTAGTCCATATGTATGATATGGTGACTGTAGGTGGAAAGGATAACGCTTTAGAGCCCGGAAACCATATTGCTACTTCGATGTCCAGTGCGCTTGACCTTTGACCTTTTAACCCCAAAATCGATAGGGAACATCTTCATCCCATGGGTAGTCCATACATATGATATGGTGACGGTAGGTGGAAAGGATAATGCTTTAGAGCCCGGAAACCATTGCGTGTACAGACGGACGGACGGACAGACAGACGGACAACCCGATTCCAGTATACCCCCCACAACTTGTTGCGGGGGGTATAAAAACAATAGACATCTTCTTCTCATCATGGTGATCGAATGTACTAAGTTGCAATATCCTGGAATTTATGGTTTGGTCTGTATCCTGCCCACAAAGTTTTCCTACTTAGTGATACTACGACCTTAACCTTTGATTTCTGACCTTGAAAAATGTTAGGCATCTTCCTCTCATTATGGTGATCAAATGTACCAAGTTGCAAAATCCTAGATGTTACGGTTCAGTATGTATCTTGCCCAAAAGGTCTAGACAGACAAACGGACGATGGTTACCATAATACACCCTGTCCAAATAAAGATGGTTTCCGGAAATGGAAAAATGTGGTGCCAGTGAAATATTTCTCGCCCTGTGAACCATTAATCCCAAATATGGGAGCATTTTGGACATGCAGTTGTAACAGTAAGGTGCAATTAAATGATACTAAAACCAGTGTAATTGTTCATTAGTTATCATTCATATTGATACACTTGTAGCATGTTAAAAGTATCATGATACGTATTGTATTGTCAAGTCTGTATCATACAATGTATCGTATCATGAGGCAAGCGTATTGTTGCACCCCTACATGCTACCATGTTTAATACCAGTATTGAATATTAGTATAATAGTTTGATATTTCACAGTTCATACAGTTGTCTCGTATAGTTTTTTTTTCAGGAATGAAATAATCTTATTCAAAACTCTATAATTTTCAGACCTCTCTCACCGAGTACAGAAAAATACTTGTGTGATTAACAGATTTCATTCATATTTTTAGGGCTTTCCATCTTTCTGTGGAAAGTCCTATTGTTATTGTTCTGTTTATTATTTTCCTGCCTTCAAAAACTTTTTTCGTCTTCAGACTTATCGAAAAACTTTAAAGTTCATGATATAGCACTTCTTGAGAAACTAATACATTTCAACCTGCGTCATGGAACTTTGGCCCCTTATGGAGTTATCTGACCTCTGGCAGAAATCATTGTTATCGTTACTACTTTTTAACCGTAAATGATAGGAGGATGAAACCTTTACAGGTCAATTAGTAGAATCGAAGAACTTTAAATGAAGGGATTAGCTGACCGTTAAAAGGAGTTAATGCCCCCCTATGTTTCACGATTTATACCTAAAAAATTGACGACTCCTAAAGTATTCGTCGTAGAGAGACGGAACACACTGAAATGGGTTGGGTGACCTTGACCTTGAAAAGTAGGTCAAGGTCAAAGGTCATCCAGAATGGCGAGAAAATGGCACTTTTTACACCCTTTTTCCCACTTCACATAGCAACGAAATATAACATGGGTCAGCAAGGAATTTTCGATAGGTCTCGATATCATGAATTACAACTCTAAAACTTTGACCACACTGCGAATGTCGGCGACTCACATTGAAAACCCTGTTATCGCTACTCCTACTAGACCGAAAGTCGTGGAGATGCGAGACCTTCCTCGACGAATTCACAATAAAACTTTCGCACAGAGAAGTTGACCGAGGGAAACCGAGAACCCTGAAGCACGATTCTCACCCCCAAAAGTCTCTGACATTGTCATTCGAGCCCACAACTTTTTCACAGATCTAGTTAGACGCGGAACCACTTGTGCAAATCCCCGTGACCTCTCTGACCTTCAAAATGAGGTCAAGGTCAAGCTTTCCCTCTCATGGAGTTTTCGAGGTTTGACCTTGAACGTGGGCCAAGGTCAAAGGTCAAGGCCACACATCAAGGGGCCAGTCTCCACAAGCAAGGCAAACCCACACATCACGACTGTCGTCCCAAAGGAAGAAATCCCCCACCCTTCAAGTGATATGTATGTTAGATCAGCTGTTTACACCATTTTGACCGGTCAAATGCCCAACAACAGGATTCTAGCTAATCTGACCTACACATACACATCTGACCTACACCCATTTTCTCCATTTCTTGACTGTCTTGTAAATCAAATATTTCCATTTGCATTCATGAAAAAACATGTGTCAGATTCCATCAATGTCTGCCTGCATCAACATAAAGACTAAGTTCAGTTGTTGTTTTTTTTATGATAATGATGATGCAACTTTACTCGACAGTTGAACTCATTGACATTCCATCCCAACTGTCATTGTAAACAAATAAACACTTACCTGCAGGGTCAGATGGGATGCAGTATTCCTATTCTCCGTTCAGATCATACACTCAGAAACTTTTTTTAATTCACCAGCCGCCATTTTGTTTGGGGTTCTTTTTCACAGCCTAAATCCATATGCATGCCTCCTTGGGTGAAATGACTGAAAGACATTTTCTCCATGAATTAGAACACATAGGATGAGCAATTACAAACTGTATATCAAATTCCACAATCCATTACACACATGGTAAAGTGCACAGACTCCTACCATCTTTTCAACATGAGGCTCATAGTCCCAGCATGCATGAGCAGAGTGTCAGCACTACATGTGTAATCTCTGAAAATGTCACTTCCGGTTTCTTTACACCTCCAAATATCATATCTAACAGGTCTAAAGTCACCCCCAAACACCTGCACAAGTCCTATTACACTTTTACCCGATATGTGCCGGCTATCCAACACCCACACCCCTTTTTTTTCAAATATTTGACCGGTACTATCGTGCGAAACCAAGGCCTCAATCTCCAACACTTCAACACTCAAGGCGGCAAATTTGAATTTCTTTTCTATCCAAATCAAATTGTTTAGCATTTGAACACTACTGAAAAACCGGTAGAAGGTGGGAAGCCCTCTAATTGTTCGCAAACAATTAGGATCACTAGTTATCGATATTTCCCTTTTGCGATTAATGAATTTGAAATGTGGAATTAATTAAAATATTATTTACACAACCCCAGCCTCGATCTATTCAGTTGTCCTACTTTTACAGCCCTTCCATTGGAACACATCCCAATCTCGATCAATACAAAGACATAACAATATAAAAATTAATTTCTTTCACACTTATGCATCAAAAGATATGAAACTTGAACTCAATCTGTAGTTACTGCACTACAAGTTTCAATGAATTCTCACAAGCATTATGCAAAAATATCTGGAAAACCAATGGGACAGACTGATTGACAGAGAGACGGACAGAGAGGAAACCTAAAATCCACTTGACTTTCGTTTTAAAAACCGGTAGGGGACTAATAACTGGAATTAGTCTTTGAACTTTATATGGTTATTCTCCTTGATTTTTTTTAATTTTTAAAAGATTCATTTCAAGCAGACTGTTGTGATGTAATGGTGATATGTGATATATAACCTTAGATGTAAATTATGTTCCCTACCTGTTCTGCCTCTAACTCTCCCATTTCAACTAATGATGTTCATGATTGTTCCTCCTAGAAACAAAATTTTACACATCAAACACATACATGTACATAATGCATATTATACATTTATTGCATGATAGTGAGGGAGATATGAAGATTTATTCACCCAAGAAAAATTCTATTCCCCGAGGGCAACGCCCGAGGGGAATATGATTTTTCTTGGGTGAATAAATCTTCATATCTCCCGAACATTCATGCAATAAATTGTTTATTATACCGAAACAAAGCAAGACCACAAAATTGCATTTGAGATTGGAGTCCGCTCATCTATACATTGTACATGTATGTAGCTGAGATTGCCCTAACGGTAACACCGCGTCTCAACGAATTAGATGGTACAAACTGCGAAATAGAGTGATATGATAACCAGTTTTTGTTTTACCATTCTCCTTGAATGCTGATTTACTTGCTTGTTTTTGTATCAACCAAAACCAGGCGATTTAACTGTGTATCAGAGACCCGCATATTTTGTGCCTTACGAATTATGGAAGTAGAATGACTCGGACTTATTGTGACGTCACAATACATTTCGTCGTCTTTGACATTAACTTTATGGAAAATGCACGAGGCTGCCCAAGCGGTAAATATGATAGGGAGATATGATGTTTGAGAGGGAGATATGAAGTTTTGTTATCCCTGGCATGTGACCGTCTAGACCAATCAGATTACGCGTTGCATAGAATTCTCATACTGGGGTATAATAATACAGGTTTTAACACAGTAATGGTACAATGATAAGCAAGAGCTTTGGCTACAATCTCCTAAAACATACAAGATTTAATTAAAAGTTCTTTTAGTTTTTGCCTCTGTGTCATATTCTCCACTTTATCTTATACGTTACCCATCTTAGGAGGACCTCATTTTATTTTATATGTATATATGTTACCCCACTTAGGAGGACAATATACACTTGCACACATACAATTACAGACACCCCTTGTGTCCTTGGCACTTTCAACATTGTAACTTTTTCTAAGTGGCAACCTAAGGAACAATACTATTTTACTTAATATCATCAACATATTTTTTCAATGCCATATATTTCATCTTCCAAAACATACATGCTTATAATATATATGCATATATACATGTATATACATTTTCTACTTTAGGTAGACTTGTCATTGATCCCCAATTGTCACTTCTGATTGATTTCAAAGAGACTGTTGCAATGTGATGGTGATATATAATCTTAGATAAAAATTATGTTCCCTACCTGTTCTGCCTCTAACTCTTCCATTTCCACAAATGATGTGCAGGATTGTTTCTCCTAGAGACAAAATTTTACACATCAAACACATACATGTACATAATGCATTTTAACACAGTAATGTTGCGATGATATCAGGGTTTGACACTAAGGCACGTCCGACCGACCGAGTCTACTAAATGATAGGTCCGGTCGGGTAAAATGTCGATTTACTAGTCCGACTGGTTGTGTTAAAAACTAAACAAGAAACTTTACTTTAAACCGTATGATATTTTATTCTTAACTAAAAGAAAATAACTGTAAAGAGTTTGCAAGCAATCTTGAACCATGTGATGGAATAATCTATTTTAAGTTCTAATAAATAAGTAGCGGTCGGTAGTGATGTTTTACGACATCTACTCGATGTTGATTTTAAACAGTTTATTTGAATTGACTATAATAAAGTGTTTATCAAGTTAATAAATTACGTAATAAACATTTATCGGTGTTGACATATGTGTGGGAATGTCTCTATATTTATGCCTCATTCACACGAAGAATTTAATTCGCATTAAACGTAAGTTAATGCGAATTAAATCTGAATCGTGTTCACACGGAGATTTTAATGCGCATTAGATTACTTCGAATTAAAATTGACATCGCGATTTAATGCGAATTAAATTTACTTCGCATTAGCTCCGTGTGAACGCTAAGCGAAGCCAATTCGCATTAAATGTACACGCATGCGTAATGGCAAATTTGGGTCACATGCATCATGCTCATGGTCAGCTATATATACAGTACCCGCAACGTTATTCTTGACATGATAAACGATAGAACACGATACACGCACGATAGGATAGGATACACGCATGATACGATAGGATACACGCACGATACGATAGGATACACGATAAACCTGATAAACGCAAAACCTGATAAACGATCTTCACGATAGACCTGATAAACGCAAAACACGATAAACGATCTTCACGATAAACGGAAAACCTGATAGAAATGTTGTAAATTTAGAAACGGTTTAGACGGAACGAAATTTTGATACCTACAACATAATTACATTATGTTTACATTATGTTGATAATAATATTGAAGGATTTCAATGTTCATTATATACCTACATTACAGACAAAGCGGATTTCTTGTTTCCCGCATTCTCGCGATGGGAAAAAATCTAACGCGGTAATCTATAGGTAACTCAGGAAAACCGCGTTCTCATCGCGGGATGACTATCAGCTACCTGTCCCCGTCGCGGTAACATTTGTTTAAAACATTGATCGGTTTTGTACCATATAATTTCTTTAATCCACGGTCGTACGTTTTTTTGTTTTTTTAATGCCATCACAGCTAAAATTTAAAAAATAAAATAAAATATATACGGCATTGAATTCATTATTTGATATCTATATGAATTTTATCAGCCAATGATTCTAAAACTTATATTGTCACCTAATGTTTAATATATAGATCATACAGGAAATTAACTAAATGTAATATAATGTAGTGATATCATGCTTCAGTAGCTCTCTTATGCTAATGTACATTACCTTGAGTATGAAATAAAACCAAGTAATATTGTGCGTGTAGCGAGGAGGGGGTTATTTTGCATCAAGCTCTAAGTTCACGGCTCATTCAACATCTCAAGTTATTTTCATAACGACCGCTTTAAAAAAAATCAACCGCACTACACCTGTTAGATATTTTTACACTATGGTTGATAATTGATCGTCATAAGTAATTGGAACATATTTATTTGAATTGATATTTTGTTAACAAAACATAAATATACTGTTTAAAAAACATAAACAAAACTCGGCTTGTTTTAAATTCGCAATTTTGAAACGCTTAGTGTGTAAAAAATTTCAAATAATCATCAAAACCAACATAAATTTCCAGTATCTACACGTACGAGTATTGGTACATGTGTACATGTACAAGGTATATAAAAAAAAAAAACAACGATGACAGCGGAATCGTGCCCAGTTGAGCAGAATTTTGGGGGATGCAACACCCTTGCACCCTTTTAAAACCTAATCTTCTAAATGTGTGAAATACAATGTCCCTGAGAATGTTAGCTGTCAAAACACGGGTGATACACAAAATCAGATATAAGGACGCGCACAAGTTCAGCAGTTGCTATATAAGTAGCATACACGTGGAAAAAAAAATCGGAAGAAAAAGAACCATTATTAAAATATACATGTATGTGATAAACAATGTAATTTACTGATTTTTCCTTTCAAATCGGAACTCCCTATTTTTCTGTTAGTGTTAATTACAAATAACTGTTTCTAGACAAACAAATGTTTATGAACTTCAGAAGGAGCTTTCAGATTTACTGTGCTCGGTTTACTGTCCTACTTTCCAGACTACTTAGAATTAAATTGTGATAAATTTTCACTCTCTCTCTGGACAGACAAATAGCTCTTCTTCTGCCTTAAAATCGACAACTTTATGTTCTCCTTCAAATATACCGTCTTTCCTCGATTCCTAAAAATAGCTTCTTTAACAAAACGAATAAAGGTTTCGGAAAGTATCGTACTTTTTCATTAGATTTTATATACGATCCCGATAGTTTCCGAAGCTACACGATAAACGATTTTCACGATAAACGGAAAACCTGATACACGCAAAACACGATACACGATAGACCTGATAAACGCAAAACACGATAGAAAACAGAAAACCTGATACACGATAGGATAGGATACACGCACGATACGATAGGATACATGCACGATACGATAGGATACACGCACGATAGGAATGTCAAGAATAACGTTGCGGGTACTGTACTAATGTCAGTTTTGTACGAAAAACTAAGCAAAATGATAATTTACACAATATTCATTAAAATATCTATAAAAATAATTTTCAATAACATAGTCTATTCTTTTTCGCGCACCCTTTAATAGAGATGCAAACAACTTTAATGCGCATTAGTTTACTTCGCATTAAATATTACCGCCGTGTGAACGCTATTTAATTCGATATTTGATGCGAAGTAAAATTTGATGCGCATCCGTGTGAACGAGGCATTAAATACGACTTCTCATCCTCAAGGAAAGACGTCCCAGGAGAAAAAAGAAAAGGTTAGGAAGAAACAAAGCAGGGTTTATGAAATATAAAATAAATAAAAAGCCGGTTGAGGTCATTTTATACTAAATAGACTAAAGAATACCCGTGCCGGGTAGAATTTAAAGAAACAGAAAACGTGTTTGAAAATCAAATATTGAATGACGCGTGACGAGACTTAAGATATTTTTGAGACGTTTTGGTTCAAACTTAACGTTTGTCATTTAAATGAAGTATTTTTAAAATATGGAGAAAGTTCATACTATCAGGGTTTTTTTCTGGAAAGTTTGTCCGGGCTAGTGGATATAAAGTCAGGTCTAGTAAAAATCATTTGAAGTAGCCGACTGGTCGAGTGCTCTAAAAAGTAAATGTCAAACCCTGGATATGCAAGAGTTTTGGCTACAATCCCCAAAAACACACAAGATTTAAAGTCCTTTTTGTCTTTGTCTCCATGTCATATTCTCCATTTTAATTTACATGTATATATGTTACCCCTCTTAGGAGGACAGTATACATTTGTACACACACATGTACACAGATGCTGTTTGTGCCCTTAGTACTTTCAACATTGTCACTTTTTCTTAGCCAATAATTTTTTTTTTATTTATCAACATTTTATTTTTGAATTCCATTTCAATCATCTACCAAAACATATCCAAGCATCTGCATTTTCCATTTTTGGAGGCCCGGCTATGTACATGTGTGTGTTTGTTAACTATTATAAAACGGGTTGTTTTAAATTAATTTTTCTGCAAGTACATGCATACTTTAGACAAGATTTTATGTAAAACACACACTAGGAAAACATAAAGTCAGAAATCACAACCTGAACACTGATCAAGAAATCAGTGGAATGTATACCTGCATACTGCATGTTTAATACCATTTATGCAGATTCAAGGTAGCTCTACCCTTATGCGACTCATCAATACTAATGGTTGAAATTGGAAACACTGTATTAATTTCCACTCGGTATAGTAACCAAAGCAAATGTATATGTTGCCACCTTTTTTAAGATGTCAAACATATAAGAACAGAAGTATAGGTCAACATCAGAAAACCACACATTTTCGTAAAGCAGAGTAATAAAACATGAGAAAAATGTATTAAAATGACAAATTTTTAATGTCAACAGTATAGAAAAAGTTTATTTATAAATATTTGACCTATTGAGTGCCCCTACCCCTAAAAACACCCCAGGGCCTTTTTTCAACTCTCAAAAATTAAGCACCCCCCCCCCCCCTCCTTTGAAATACAGTACTACTCACCTTTTTGATAACAGAGTTTTTAATCTTTCTAGCAATCTCTTTGTTCCGCACTGAATTTCATAATACATGGTATCTCTAGTTCACCAATACCGGTATCTTAGGAGTAATGATAGTTTCCCCTTTACAATGCATTTCAAAGCCCCCCCCCCCCCCATGTTGTTAAAAAGAATGCTACAACTTTACTTATTTTTCGAGGCATGTGTCCAACTACTGCACCGTCCTTTACAACAGCAATCGCATATTTATGCATAGGATTGTTAATTTCTATTTTTTTTCAAGAGTTTCTCCCTGGAATGGATCCCAGATTATAGATATCCCTGTAAACACGAAATCCCATAACTATATTCATACTCGGCCATAGTTGTGCTGCGAAAGTGAAACCGAAAGTTTAGTAAATCGTACGTGGTATTAGTCTTTGACACAAACGGTACCAAGTGAAATTGAAAGTAATAGCTACTACTGTATATTTTAATATAGAAAAGAATGGATTAATTATTAGTGTTAAAAAAATGAAATAAAATTTATGTGTATATTTAATGGGAATATTTCAGCATAGAGTACTAAATAACCCCCCCCCCCCCCCTTCAATTTTCTAAGCACCCGGGGTGCTCAATAGGACACATATGGTATGTATAAACTGATAGTTGATATTAGGGGAATCTTTGTATAAGACATACAGTAGAGGAATGCCAGGATAGGAGTTATCGCCCTTTACCAACTGGGCTATCAGGCCATCGGTGAGCAGCCCGATTGACTGCTGCTGGATATTGTACATGTGTTTTCTATCCTGAAGCCTTCACAAGGTCAAAAAATAAAACAAACAACTTGTTGGATAAAAACCAATCACAAATTATGGAAGATCTTTTTTAAACATTCTTATCTACTCCTACAGTTTTTATTCAAATGTTGCTGAAATCTTTCTACTTTCCTTCACTATGTTTATCCAACATAATATGTAAACAATAATAAGCTTCAAGAAATAGTATAGCAAATAAGAAATGAAATGTGCCTTATTTTATGCCTCGTTCACACGGATGCGCATTAAATTTTACTTCGCATCTAATTTGATGCGAAGTAAAATAATGCGCATTAAATTAATTCGAATTAAATAGCGTTCACACGGCGGTAATATTTAATGCGAAGTAAACTAATGCGCATTAAATTCGTATGCATCTCTATTAAAGGGTGCGCGAAATAATAGAATAAACTATGTTATTGAAAATTATTTTTATAGATATTTTAATGAATATTTTGTAGATACAGAATTCTTTGTTCAAAACGCTATATAGGCTTACATGTAGTATACTACATGTTTACAATTTAGGCCTACATACATAACTGATCTACACATAAGGTGTTTTGTCGTGTTTATTTACATGCTCCCAAGAAATTACTTGTTATTTCCTCTGACAACCAGCATTCAATATAGACAATATATTGTTTCTTCATTAGCCCAATTTTAAAACTTCGGAACATCTTTTTCACCATTCCGCTGACTACTGTTATGACGTAATTTTTAATTACTAATACGTATTATAAGTCTACTATGACGTCATATGGTATAAAAATTAACAATGAGCGGCATATTTGTTTTAAAAAATGTAAAAAAGAAAATCATATTACCACTATTTTAAAACATTGTTGTCGTATTTAAAAACAATTCCTTCCAAATGTATTACTCAGTATGCCTATGCAGAGCACATATTAACGTCTGACATTATCTAATGACATGCTGTTTGTACATGTTTTTAGTGATTATTATCATTTTGCTTAGTTTTTCGTACAAAACTAACATTAATATATATAGCTGACCATGGGTATGATGCATGTGACCCAAATTGGGCATTACGCATGCGTCTACATTTAATTCGAATTAGCTTCGCTTAGCGTTCACACGGAGCTAATGCGAAGTAAATTTAATTCGCATTAAATCGCGACGTCAATTTTAATTCGAAGTAAACTAATGCGCATTAAAATCTCCGTGTGAACGCGGTTCAGATTTAATTCGCATTAACTTACGTTTAATGCGAATTAAATTCTTCGTGTGAACGAGGCATTAAAAATGAATCCATATAATTCATGAAAAGAAAATCTTTAAAAACAGATAAAATTTCTTTGAATTTTAATTATAACAAGAAAAAATTAAAACAGTTCATCATTTCTTATGATTGTGATAGCATCAGTTATCTGATCCAATATTTCAAAGATTGCACATGGAATTTTTTAAAGGCAGATTTTGAACAGTCATGGACACAATGATTTTGGGATGGTTACATGCACATACCTATACCTCAGGATGTTCCTAATGTAATTTGAGATGCTAATTCATATTTCTTCTGCAATTTGTTTCAAATCGACATTATATGATTAATCAAAATGTAAATGATCACAGGTCGACCCTTACAGTATATGACAGTTCATTTTACCATGTTTACAAGAAAGTTAAAAGGCACACACAAAAAAATCCATCGTGACATCGTTTCAAATATTTGAAAACCTTTCTAGTTCAACAGGGATTTAAAGTAGATAAAATAAACAAATCAGTGGACCATTAAACCCTTAGAACTCTAGTCTAATTAAGCCTACATCTCCACTGGATTTAGAGTGCATTTTAATGCAACCCATATTTGTACACTTTACTTCTTTCTAAATCTAGGTAATTTATTATAACAATACTAAATAGTTCATGATATCCATAATATAATCAATAGATAGATTATTATAGGTCATGTTTTGATTGCATTTTGTATCACTCTAGAATAAATATATAATTCATTATATCATTCACTAAAAACCCATGCATGTACCCAGTGTTAAAATAAATCAGAATGGTATATTTTAATCATTTACTATCTATTATCAATTATAGCAACTCAATATGCTTACCATTGTATTTAGAAATGTGTCCAACAGAAAAGCCAATTTTGTACAGATCAGTCTTAACCCAATCGACACTTTCCTCCTCTAAAACAATAAAAAATATGTGTACATCATAACATGCATTCATTTTGGATGCAGAAAAAAAAATGTCATAAATTCATATTACATGATTTGTTTTCTTTTATAAATCTCTAAGAGCAATAATTACTCCTACTCCTTGAAGATTAATTGTATATGTTTAATGCCCCCCTCAAGAATTTTTCACTCATATGGAGACATGCATCACCATTGCGGTAAAGGGCTGCAGTATTTAAAGGCCTATGCTTGGTGCTTACGCCCTTTGAGCTTTAACGTGCCACACATGCTGTGACACGGGGCCTCTGTTTTTGCGGACTTGTCTGAAGGACCCATTTAGTCAACTCTTACGACAAGCAAGGGGTACTGAGGACATATTCTAACCTGGTTTTCCACAGGAATTATGAAAAACATGACAGATGTCATGTAATTGGCACGTTTGGCAAGAGGTACATCACTTTTTATGTCCCAAAATTAAACAATTTTTCCACAGAAGAAATTATCAAGAACTTAATATCTTAGTAGAAAGTTATAGAAAAGCATATGCAGTCACAGGAACCATATAGGCAATTCAATATTGAATCAGTGGGACCAGGGCTCGAAATTAACATATGCCCGCCAGTCTGTGACTGGTTAAAAGTCTGGCGGACTGACTGACATTTGTTCTAGTCAGTCCGATGGGACTGGTTAATTTTCTAAAGCATCATTTTGGAAAATATACTTATGAAATTTTATACACACATTTGGCATGCTTTGATCTGTAGATATCAGACGAATCTGATTCATAAATATAAATCCCACATTTAAGTGTTACAATATTATCTGAGACATATTGAGTTTAATTTCATTTTAATAACATTAATGAAATATGTTTAATTATTTCTGGAAAACTCTGTTGGACTGGTAAAATTTTCTGCGGACTGGTTGAAATTATACCCCATCAGTCCGACTGGACTGGTGACATAAAAAGTTAGCTTCAAGCCCTGTGGGACAAGATATTTTTAAAACGTGGATAAATTAGTATTATGTGGTAATGACACATTTAGCTAAGATTCCTAAAACATGAAAATGAAAAACGTAAAAAGGGACAACATAAATTGGTGAGAAATACATGTAGTTATATCTTTCGAATTTCCTCCATTGTTTACAATAGTGCAATATCTTTGAAAGATGCGCCTTTGACAGGGACCAGTCATTTAGTCTGTAGTAATAATAGTAGGGAACATAATGGGGTGGTATAATATAGACCCTACAATTATTGCAGACAAAACTACCGGTTCCTGTGGTGCAATACGTACACAATCAAAATAAGGACAATGCACATTGCATTGCAAACTGCACGGCGTCTCCTGCATTGTGTCGCTAAGTGCAGGGCATAATGACAACACATTTTTGGGATTCTCTATATCCTAGAAAACCTTTATAACAATGCTAAACCATAGTAAACGACGCGACAAATATTGTCCTAGTCGTGTGTCAGTGCGTGACGAGATCGAGACTCGGAGACGGTGGACCCTTCTTTCGCTGCCCAGTGAAGAAAACCAACGCGGTTACTCGTACTCGTAGGGGAAATTGTAATAGCCTAAAACCTAACAATATATACTTTGCGAGAAATGTGCCTTGAAATCATTTTTGAAACCAAAATAAGAAAAATTTACTTACACGTGACAACATCTTCGCAGACGCTGGATCCTTTCCGGGTGTCTCCGAAGGTTCCCGAAGTTCATTTCCGTAACATGACTGTAACATTATGCAATTGTATGTGCTTATTTTTAAGTTAGAGTTATCTTTCTTGCATTATCTTGTTATCATAAGTGTGAACCCCACTGCATGTAACTGCACTTCCGGTGGACGGAATACAAAGTGAGAATACACAAGTGAAACTACAAACTGTCTTGTTTTATTGTTTTACTGTGACATTCCTTTACATGGTGTCAGAAAATTCAAATCATTATGGATCTTTCTGGAATCCCGCATCCACATATGGACTGGAACTCGACAAATCTGCCCGAAGCGTGGAAAAAATTTAGACAGCACGTGGAACTGATTTTCAATGGACCCCTCAAAGGGAAAGACGAACCAATACTGTGCTCGTACCTCATGTTATGGGTCGGAGATAAAGGCAGAGACATTTTTAACACTTGGAACCTCTCAGCGGACGACAGTAAGAAATTAAATAAATACTATGAACACTTCCAGGCTTATGTACAGCCAAAATTGAATCCGGTGTTTGCTAGATACAAATTTAACAATCAAGTGCAGGGTGACGCGACATTTGATCAGTTCGTAACCCAACTTAAATTACTGACTGTTGATTGTTCATACACAGATCCCAACGAGATGATAAGGGACAGAATTGTTTTCGGAGTGAAATCTGCTAAGATTCGTGAAAAACTTATCAACGAGGGAGAGAACTTAACTCTCGAAAAAGCAGTTCAGATTGGACAAAACATTGAGTATTCATGTGAACAACTGAAAACCATGAATGCAGCAGCATCGGAAGTTCACGCTGTCGCCACAGGATCACGGGGAACTACGCGATATTCCAAGGGCCGTAACTCGCACTCTCAGAGACAAAATCAAGGAAACCGCGCGTCCACAAGAAACCCAAAGAAACCTAGCGAATGTCCAAACTGCGGCCGTAGTCACAAGGATGGAACGTGCCCAGCCAAAGGAAAGCGCTGTGATAAATGTTGAAAATGGAACCATTTTGCATCAGTGTGTCGTTCTTCACAATCTAACAATAACTCTAAAAGTGCTAGGGTCAATGAAATATTTGTAAACACACAACCAGGTATGGGTAGTGACCAAGATTCTGATTTCTATGTAGATATTATTCATGTAGACTCAGGTACATCAGGTAAGACCCCTGACCAAGCATTTGTTAATGTGTCCATTGGCCCAAATGAGTCATCTGTTAGATTCAAATTAGATACTGGCTCGCAGGTGAATATTTTGCCCGCCACCGAGTACAACCGCCTAGGCATTCAAAGCGTGCTTACGAAAGCCACTAAGCATTTATCAGCTTACAGCGGGACAGCACTGAAAACGTTAGGTCAGTGTAAGCTTAAATGCGCATATAATGAGCGATCCATTGTTGTTGATTTCTTCATTGTAGAAACTCAGTCAACCCCCATATTAGGTATGCCCTCATGTTTAGCCCTTGAGCTTATTCAGCTTATTTACACCGTCGATACCACTAAGCCGCCCCTCGATAAGAATGCAGTTTTATCCGAGTTTAGTGATGTGTTCAAGGGAGTTGGCAAATTTAAAGGGGATTGCAGTATTCGCATAGACCGAGAAGCCACTCCTGTAGTTAACCCCCCTAGGCGAGTGCCTGTTGCATTACGCGATAAGTTACAAATCGAATTAGAACGCATGGAGAAAGCGGAGGTCATAGTTAAGGTCACTGAACCCACTCAGTGGGTAAACTCACTTGTCATTGCTGAGAAGCCGGGATCAGACAAACTGCGGATTTGTCTAGATCCAAGGGATCTTAACCGCGCAATTCTGCGACCGCATTACCCATCCAGAACACTGGAGGATGTTCTTCCTAAACTAGCCGGAGCTCGCTACTTTTCGAAATTAGATGCTCGATCGGGCTACTGGGCCATAAAACTTGATGAAAGTTCATCATTTCTCACAACATTTAATACCCCATTTGGGCGGTACCGGTTCTTGAGAATGCCTTTCGGAATCAAATGCGCGCAGGACGAATTCCAAAGGAAAATTGACGAGACATTCGAGGACTTACCGGGTGTAACAGCACTAGTCGACGATATTCTAGTATACGGCACCACGCGTGCAGAGCATGACAGAAACTTACAATCGGTACTATTGCGGTCACGCGAAGCTGGCATAAAGCTTAACGCAGACAAGTTGTTCGTTGGCTTGACCGAGGTACCTTACTTTGGCCACTTGTTATCAGTAGAGGGTCTTAAACCCGATCCCAGTAAAATTTCAGCCATTAAAGAAATGGAACCACCCAAGAACAAAGGTGAGCTGGAAACAATACTTGGTATGGTTAATTACCTTGCTAAATTTTCACCAAACCTGTCAGCAATCACTGCCCCTATGCGGCAATTGCTCAGCAAGGAGGTCGAATTCATTTGGGATCAACCCCAAAACGAGGCTTTTGAGGAGGTTAAAAACATTTTGACCTCAAGCCCTGGACCGGTCCTCGCCTATTTTGACACGGCCAAGCACTTAACCTTACAGGTCGATGCGTCAAAATTTGGGCTAGGTGCTTCTCTACTCCAGGAAGGAAGACCTATAGCATATGCCTCTAAATCACTCACACCAACGGAGGTAAACTATGCTCAAATAGAGAAGGAGCTATTTGCCATCCTTTTCGGATGCAAAAGGTTCCACCAGTATGTCTATGGAAGACGTATTATGGTTGAGACCGACCACAAGCCACTTATATTCATTATGAAAAAACCTATGGTCTCTGCACCACCACGTTTGCAACGCATGATGCTTCAGTTGTATCAGTATGATCTAGAGCTAACCCACAAATCTGGTAAGGAAATACCGTTGGCAGACACTTTGTCTCGCAAGTTCTTATCAGACAGCTACCCAGAGTTATCAGAGGGTATGGATGCACGTATACATTCCGTCATATTTAGCATACCCATCAGCGACAAAAAACTTAAACACATTCAGTCTTTATCTGACTCAGATCCTCAATGTGTAGCACTAAGCAAGGTCGTGAGAAATGGTTGGCCTGACCGACGGGCTGACTGCCCCAATGAGTTGCATGAATTTTGGAATTATCGTGATGAACTATCTGTCATTAATGGCATGATCTTTAAGGGTCAAAAGATCTTCATACCCAAAGGCTTTAGAAAGGTCATACTAGGTCACCTACACACTGGTCACATGGGTGTCAATAAATGCCTCAAACGAGCGCGTGACATATTATTCTGGCCCAAGATGTCGGCTGATATTGAGGATATGGTCCTCAAATGTAATACATGTCTAGAAAGGCGTTATGACAACCCTAGGGAACCCCTGAAATCCCATAGTATTCCAGAGCAGCCCTGGCAGGTGCTTGCTTCTGACCTATTTAGCTGGCATGGCCAAGACTTCGTGCTGGTAGTTGACTACTACAGCAGATATTTTGAGGTCAACAGACTCGAGGATACACGCTCAAACACTGTTATTCTTAAACTTAAGAAAACCTTTTCGCATCATGGTATCCCAGAGAAACTAATTACAGACAATGGCCCACAATATTCGAGTGGGGAATTCAGAGAGTTTAGCAAGCAGTATGGATTCGTACATGAGACTTCAAGTCCACATCACCCCCAATCTAATGGGCTTGCCGAGAAAACGGTACAAACCATTAAACATATATTCTCAAAATCTCAGGCGAGTCGTACAGATCCCTATCTGGGCATTCTTGAGTATCTAAATACACCTTTAGAAACCGACTTGTCTCCAGCTCAACTTCTGATGAGCAGGAGATTGCGCTCCATCTTACCGTCGACGCTGGCTCAGTTACAACCAAATGTGGCTAATCATGAGAAATTCCGCAAACAGTTGTCTGAAAACCGTGACAAGCAAGCGAAATACTATTCATCTATCGCAGAGCCGCTCAAACCCTTACAAGCCGGTGAAACAGTGCGTCTTAGGCGTGATGGCATATGGACACCTGCTACCATTACGCAGATACACAATCCTCGCTCATACCAGGTTCAAACACCTGACGGACGTGAATACCGACGTAACCGCCGTCAATTGCTTAAAACGGGGGAGAATTCTGTTGAAAATGTTGATCCATGTCTTGCACTTGCCACACCTAACAACCACCAATTTGTCCATATTAGAGAAAGCGAGATAAAAAAACTCACTGCCGCCTACGATTCACTCAGCCACCCCACGTCCAACCCTGACAACTCAAAAAACTCAACCCATATCACAATCGATGCCTGAGTCTGACCACAACTCTCATTTGTACACTACCCGATCTGGACGTGTGATCAAACCACCAAATATCATGAACCTTTGAAAGAAACTGTTTGTAAGAAATTCACTAACAATGAGACTTGCTGTTGTTAATAGACTTTATAATTAGAAACTCTGTATTCAAAATATTGTAAATATTTACATTTCAGGGGAGATGTAACATTATGCAATTGTATGTGCTTATTTTTAAGTTAGAGTTATCTTTCTTGCATTATCTTGTTATCATAAGTGTGAACCCCACTGCATGTAACTGCACTTCCGGTGGACGGAATACAAAGTGAGAATACACAAGTGAAACTACAAACTGTCTTGTTTTATTGTTTTACTGTGACATTCCTTTAGCAAAACAACGCAACAAAAAAATCACGGTGTTAAAAATTAAAAAATTTTAAATACCATCTTTAAAAATATTAATCTAGATAATCTGACACCTAGTGGTTCAGAATAAGGAAAAAATCAAACGAAATTTAAATATATTTCCGCTTTCGTTTGTGATGCCCATTTGAAAAATGTCTACACAAGTCGTGAAACGTATATTGCCAAAATAATACACGCTAGTTTTTAACAACTCTAGAATTTACACTTTTATGAATAAAATGAAATCTTTTTGCCCGAAATGTAAAGTTTAGATTCTAAATTTAAGGAAAGAAAACACATTTTACTCAAAATTTAAATACATAATTTCATTTTACAAGTAGAAAATTAGGTAGACTTAAAAACGTCTGCCTAATTTATACGTCTGCCTAACGGTGGTCGATAAATATTTTGCGTCGGCTGAAGTCTTATAATAGGTATGTATATATATATATATATATATGTATCCGCCCTTTCCGAGTAGCTCGGAAAAACACCTCTGATGTATTGCATTTATCAATTGTCATAATTTCAAAAACTGGATTTTCCTAGCCATTGTCAAATTCATCAATTTGTAATGAATAATATGTGTATGAAAACGTGAAAATAACAGTGAATATGTCAATGAAATACGAAGATAATTAACAGTAATCAATCTCATAACTCCTATAAGCAATATAAAATAGACAGTTGGGCAAACACGGACCCCTGGATATATCAGAGGTAGGGTCAGGTGCCTAGGAGGAGTAAGCATCCGCTGTCAATCAATTTCACAGAATATAAAACAGGTCAGCTTATAACGGACCAAGACAGTGCCCATGGGAATTCCGAGAGACTGTTGGAAGACCTGATCACCAAAACTGCAAAATTATTGTCAATGAGGAATTCCAGCATCTTTTTAATATAGAATTAAGAGTAGGTGTGCGTAGAATCAGAGTGGAGTTTAACAAAGTAATTTTTTGAATGACTGATAACTAAATATGAATGTGAGTACAGAGAAAGGAAATTTCATTGTTAGCGAGAATGTTTTTTTTAATGAAAATGAATTCATTCCAATGGTTGCATTTTAATTTCATCAATATAGAAGTGCTCATAATACATTCGAGGTGTTTACTCCGCCTGCCATAAAGATCTAAGAACATGCGATTGATGGTATTGAAAAGTATTAATTATTACAAACATATTTTAGAGACAAAGGGAGTCATTATCTTTAAATACATCAATAAAAGTGATCAATATCATGTTTGAAGCATTGAAGGTTCAATAATTTTCTCTTGTAGACTACACCTTGGAAATGTTTATAGCATCGTTATAATGACTACGAATTACTCAGTGTACCTGATCATGATATAGGACTGTAAAATTATTTTAAAACACATTTTTATTTCAACCTAGAATATTTAGTTTTTGTTAGAAACACATATATATATGGTTCACGTATTGCAGTTTTTTTAATAACACCAACTTGTTGAGTATATTATCTATGTACGATACAGGCAGAATGAACAAAAGCGTTGTTTATACAAGATGGGGAAAGAAGACATGTCCCTCGAATGCAGAGTTGGTTCTCTCTGGTAAGTTTAGATTTAGATAATAATTGAATATCCTATTATGAAATTATATTTTATATGCAACAATATAGTACTCACCAGTAAAATGATTTTACTTTGACACCATTGGAATTTCGTTTCTTTGAACAGGATTTACCGGTGGTTCACATTATCATCAAAGGGGAGCGGCTGTTGAGCCCCTTTGTTTACCATTAGATCCAGAATGGGGCCAGTACAAAGATGGAACTGACGGTGATAAAGCTTATGTATATGGAGCAGAATACGAAACGGAATACGGTCTGGGTAACATGCGCAGACTCCATCAACATGACGTACCGTGTGCTGTCTGCCTGATTCATAATAAATCTGTTCTTAGAGTATTCCCAGGTACGTTTAAATCAGTTCATGCCATATTTCCAATGTTCCAAATATTCAAAATATCATGATTTAACCAACCTTAAAAGCATTCATACAAATATTAAAGATCTATACAAAATATTTTTTAAAAATCTTGAAAATCTAACAGTTCTTTCTCATTACTTTAGCAAGGAAAACTTGTTACAAAGGTTGGAAATTGGAATATGATGGATATCTAATGGCGGGATATCATAATCATCCTGCTGCCACAACGTACAAATGTGTGGATAGGAACCCTGATACTATTACTGGGGGTCATTCTAATCACGATGGTTATCTCTTCTATTCCGTGGAGGCAATCTGTGGATCATTGAAATGTCCACCATACGTAAACGGACGGGAACTTGTATGTGTTGTCTGCTCCAAGGCCTAGAAGTGTCCGACAGGACAGTGGAAATACATCCACACAATAAAAAAGTGGATCCAGAATTAATAGCTGTGTTATTCTTTTCCATACTTGTTGAGAGAGATTAATAAGAATAATGATATATTCTATTTTGTCTAAATGTCTAATATTTGCCTCATTGCATCGCTCACAATTCTTTTAAAACAACAATGTGTTTGGTAGATATAAAACAAACAATTTACGATCTGATCTAAATTAAATATTTGTGCTACTTGTTTTTATTTTTTGTTTCATGGTAAATTAGATTGTTTAATTTCAGTTTTACAAAACACACCTGCCTGCACGCTTTGAAAATTGAACAAAGGATATACTTTCATACTACCTTTTTGCAGACTGTTTTCACTACGTATTATTTCGTTTATGGGATCAAGGTATAGGGCTTACGACAAGGGATGCTTACTCCTCCTCCTCTGGTATGTCCAGGGTCAGTGTTTGCCCAACTCTTTATTTTGTATTCCTTCTGGATTTAAGAAATTAATCACTGTTCGTTATAGTGGCCTTTCATTACTTCAACATTAGACCTTAAATGTAACACGATTATACCAATTTAGGACGATACATGTGTATTGCATGAATGATATTACCAGGTTTCATCAAACATTTTTTTTTTCATTCTCTGTAATTCGGGAGTATCGCTTATATTTCACTTTAATCACCAACGATTTGGTTTTATATACATCAAACAATGTGTGTATATAGCTATACAAAAGGGTTGTGGTAATTTGTAACTCATGTTGGAATTCTACACTGCAAAATGTAATGCTTTAGGTATCAGGAATGGGTAAATGATAATGCATGATACCAACATGTACACACAGGATCACTTTGCCCGCTTATTTTTGGTTATTTGTAAATCTGTTGTCCGATATACATGCATTTTGGACTACTAGTTCCAATGTAAGAAGATTTGTTGTTGCTGCATTTTGCAAAATGAAGTTCTATTAAACTTCAAATAGTTCACATAAAACCATGACATCGACGGAGGAGCCCAGACAAAATGGGGAACACTCATGAACACCGCATATCAATAGTTCCTAAATTCTCCTGTAACTTTTTTGAAGTCAATAAAGACGGTAATTAACTTCTTTAAAAAGTTAAATTCCTTGCATCATTCCAATCTTATCTATTTGAATTAGGACATCGTGCACTTCTTTTAAATATGGTTGTAAGTAATTATATCTACATCATATTCAAACAAAACTATACTTGATTGCATTGAAAGTTTTAAATACAGGATCTGAAGAAACCAAGGGAAGCCCATACTCGGATTTCCCAAGACCAGAATGCAGACAGAATTATGTGATTATGGATTTGCCCATCACAGGCATCGCGGTAGTTCCTCAAATCACCTGGGAATATAGGGAACATTGCTCTAGGTTGAATTATGTTGTCATGACGATTATAATCAAATCTTAATATGATGATATTACTGCTTCTATGAATCCATCTCTGATGATTTTGGCTTTTGTTCGCATGTACATGTAAGCATAGAGCTTTGTCAGCCATTTCGCTCTAAGTGACTTCATCCGAATGAGAGATAAATCGAATTTCACGTCGTAAATTTCGGAAGACGAGCTCAGCTGATCACATACCTGTGCTGTGTAAAAATTTTCAAAAACAATTTCGCACTTTTGTTTACACTCAAGTATATTGTAAATATGCACAATTTGGTGGTATAGTAACGTGAATCACTGTTCGTTATCTATATGGTACTAATACAGAATATTTATCGACAATTATTTTCAGCTTAAATCGGCCATCAACCATGTACCGTTACATGTATGAGTAGCTCAGGTATAATTATACATTGATTGAAGCGAAGTTCGTGGCTCATTTAATTAGCTTGTTCGCTATTCAGGAGGTACTCTAAATCGTCGTTATGGCTGACTTCCTTTTAAAACAGGGATGAAAATATACATATCAGCAATATTTTTCTATCAATTTCAAGAAGTCTGACCAGCTGAGTAGTTCAGTAGGTTAACACGTCGACTGCTGAACTGTGGATACCGAGTTCAAACCCAGCAGGGGTTTTAATTTTTATGCCCCTGAGATTGAAGATCTGGGGCATATTGTTATTGCCCTGCCTATCATTCTGTAACTCTGTCATTCTGTCTGAAACTTTAATCTTACTAATAACTTTTGAACAGTTAGAGCTAGAGCGTTGATATTTCACATGAATATTTCTTGTGACAAGTCCTTTCCGTAGGTATCAGTGATTTTGACCCTGTGACATTGACCTTGGAGTTTGACATACTTTTTGAAAACTATAACTTAGCTAATAACTTTTGAACAGTAAATGCTAGAGCTATGATATTTCACATGAGCATTTATTGTGACAAGACCTTCCCATGAGTATCAACATGTTTGACCCTTGACCTTGGAGTTTTACCTACTTACAAAAAATATTGGCATTGGTCATAACTTCTAAATGGTAAATATTAGAGTTTCATATTGCACATGTGCATTTCTGGTGACAAGATCTTTCTACTGGTACCAATATATTTGTCCTTGTGACATTGCCCACCTTTGGGATGGGCCATTATTGGGAGCATTTGTTTTTCATAAACGCATCCTATTCACATTGCTTTGAACTAAAACTGCATTTTTTAAATAAATAAAGTAAATTTGAAAGTTTTTAATTTAAAAATATTGCTGTGCATATTCTCCACTTTTCATCCATGTCAAATTTCTTTGGTGTAGCATAGATCGTTAAATAAACACCGAGACCAGGCTTACATACCTGATACCTGGCACTTGTCGGATACAGGGGAAAACAAAACACTGAAAATATAACTTTCACCGTACTATTACCTGTATGCTATATAACTCTCTTACAAAAACAAAACTTTGTATCAAATTTACGCGGATTTATTTTCCGCGATTCGAAAATCGTCGCGAACAAAGCGGAAATTAGATACACGCGGAAAAAACCTGATATACGGTATGCAACATTGATTAATATAATGGGTTGCAAATAATACCTTCAATTGATTCTCTATCTCGGAATGTGTTAAGGAAGCGAAGTTGCCCTTATATTTCATTTTTAGCAAGTGTATTGAAAACAATCAAGAATAACTGCGAAAATCGCAGTGCTAGGCATAGACAATTCACAATTACCTCCACGTCCGAAATTTCTCTCAGTGTGGATGTCATTTAAAATTCGAGGAAGTAATCAGACTCGGACATACATTTGTTTCAACACACGCCATCCGAACTATGGAAACGAGCGAAACGCCATTAAAAGCAAAATCCACACAAAATATCGAATTAAGTAATTTTAATATAGGGTAAATAGAAGAGTGCTATCATGACTTTTACTTACCCGAGCACCGTGGTTTATTAACATAATGGAATTACAGAACGTAACATGAATGGGATCGTACATATTCGATCTAACAATTTTTTTGTGAGGAGAAAACAGGAAGAATGTAATGTTCTGGGTTTCAAATCGTGATGTAATATGTACCAACATAACCAAGTGAGTGTCCGTGATTTCAACCTCATATGCACTATTACACATTCACAAAAATATATAATTTTAGCATTCTATTCTAGAAGTATTTATCAACCACCAATGCCAAGTTGTCTTGTACGATTTCCCCAACGTTAATGATTTTTAAAATGCAATTAAAATGCAACCTATCTATATACTTTCAAATCAAGTTAAATGTCTATCTTTTAACCACAAAGAAAATAATTCAATGCCAGTAATGTACAATAACATTTAAAACTTTATCAATATTAAACAATTCAACTTATACATTTCGTAACTGCTACTAATATTCGACTAATTACTAAGCTTGAATTCATCATTTGCCAAGATCGATAGTTTGTAACAGATGGAATACTGAACACATGACACTGTGTGGACATGAGATCGTATTTACATGTTGAAAAAATTGCAAAAAATGAATAAAAATATAAATCAATTTTACACGTAGGTATTCATGAAGGATGAGGTTGTCTTTCAAACACATTGGTGAAATCACCCTGTACTATATATCTATTCTGTATGGTATTTCAATTAAAAGCAAGACATCAATTTATGTTAATGAACTCTAAGTCATGTTTATAGTAATCTATGGAATCTATAATCCACTGTTCAACATAATGGTTTTCATAAACAATCAACCAATCAATTTGTATGAAAGGTGAAGATAACGAACATTGATCAATCTCATAACTCCTATAAGCAATACAAAATAGATAGTTGGGCAAACACGAACCCCTGGACACACCAGAGGTGGGATCAGGTGCCTAGAAGGAGTAAGCATCCCCTGTCGGCCGGTCACACCCGCCGTGATCCCTATATCCTGATCAGGTAAACGGAATTATCCGTAGTCAAAATCAATATGCCAAGAACGGCCTAACAATCGATATGAAACAGTTCAGATAGCATTTGACCCAATGACAGGATAGTCGTTAATATGCTAGATGTTTTATCATCTGTATCATGCCTTGATGACCTGATGATGGATGCATTCTAAAATCGCTTAATTCATTTTGCACTAGTGTGCGTTACATGTAGATCATATCTTACATTAGGTGTTTGAGGACATTATCTTGGTCTATTATAGATGCAACTTTAATGCTAGGATATAGCAAAGTAAGATGATTGTGTCTAAATGAATAAGATGAGCCATGTTTCCATCATATATCTCGCTTATATTCTGGAGTATAAATTTCCTTATTTTAAAGTAGTATTCTCAAAAGTCGTCATGCTGGTTCAGAGGCTCCCCTACGGTCGTTTAGCTTCATTATAGGATTAATGATTATATTGTTGTTTTGTTTTATTGTATACAGACGACGAGCAAGAGGAATTAAAGAGGGAAATCCTTGCATTAGGTCTTGATTACAGCAAAGACTGCTGTCATGTTTTGTTTACATAGGTTAAGGTAACTCCATACTCGCAGTTTTATCTGATACAAGTTTAAAATGTGTATTTATTTCCATTCATTAGAGTTAAACCTAACAAATTATCAAATATAATAAATAGGTCATCACACTTTTTAAGATGTAAGACGTACATAAACAGAATCATAGATCACCGTCAGAAAATTGCAATTTTCCTTGAACAGCGTTATTAAAATTCCATACAAACTGGTTATGACGATATAGTAGCATTCATAACAATTACATGAAACTGTATCTTCACAAAAATATACAAAATGTCTGTAAAAAATAAAGGAAATCATCGCATAATAGACTTGATAAAGAAATCAATAGAAACAGGGTTATTGCCCTTGGATTCAATATTTTGAAACGTATCATTGATTATTCATCTATAACTTAGACTTTTGAAATAATTTATTTTTAACAAGATTTTTTACAATAACTATAGAAAAAGACTCCAACAAAATGTATGTTCCTATCATTCATAAATCTAACCAAATCATTGATTTTGCAAAATCTGATGACATCACAGGAGGGTGGAATTACTTTAAATATACTAGAGTTTCTTTTAAAGCAGAATTTTCAATTTACGAGTTTATTCTGAACACATTTTCATAGTTTCTAGTGTTTGTCAAATATCATTTTGTCTTGAACATGACATTTTCTATTAAGCAATCTAAATGCAATAGAAATATTGAACGAGCCTTGTTTACATAATCAAGAATGGTGTGTGTTGTATCTCTTGTAATTCAACAACTGACATAAAAAGCCATCAGAAATATCTAAGGTAAGATTTGTAAACAGTAGAAATGTGGAAAATAAAATGTGAAAATTTTAGTTCGAATCGTGTCCATGCCCCCTTAAAGCAAAATATTAATTTAATATGGATTTTAAAACAATTAACTTCCGTTGTATACGAAATAAACTTACACTACGTCATTCTGAATTTTACTCATTGTAGGGTCATATATGGACAAAATCGTATATTTAATTATCAATAATCAAGATTATTTGATACATCAAATAGTCCACAATTAATTAAGATTGGCTAATACAGTTCGTACCGTTTACGAAATAAACCTGGTTCGAATTATCTTGCCTCATAGACAATTCCTCCTAACGGGGAACGAGTTAACTTTTCATTTTGCTCAAACCTTAGATTGAACACATTGTGAAAAATAATCTTCTTAATGACAATCCATTGCCATCGAGCAAATTTATTAACATCGTACAATCGTATACGCAGCCAAACAATCCTTTACCAGTGCAGTGCCAGGATGAAGCCAAAAAAAAAAAAGGACAGATAGAAGCAATACTGATCGATTGGTTTTTCTTTTGTTTTGTCCATGGTGAAGATAACGAACTGTGACAAATATCTTAATTCCTATAATAAAACGTCTCTTCCAACAATGGAATCGTCACCACTGTCGGCGATGGGTTGCCAAACTTTGGACTGCGATCGGCGTTTTCTCGGCCGCTTAGCGGGGAGCCTCAGCCTCAGCGATTTTTATCGTCCCATCGCCCCGCCTGTTGTGACTCGGACCCTCAGTTTGATTTTGTAGCCTGTTACAACCAACAATGGGTTCTGTGGACCTTTCTAACTTGGATCCCTATGGGACTTGAGTCCGAGACTAGGAGGGCATGCCAGCCAAGGCAGTGAAGCACGGCAACGTTATGGTTACCCCCCCCCCCCTCTTTTTAAATGCTAGAGGTACCCATTCAGCCGGTTGATAGAGGTTTAATCCTCTCCTTTCTCAAGGTCAACCTGAATAGAATCGTCACCACTGTCGGCGATGAGTTTCCAAATTTTGGCCTGTGCTCGGCCGCTTTGCGGGGAGCGATTTTTATAGTGCCACCACACGGACCTTTCTAACCTGGACCTCCACAGGACTGGAGCTCGAGACAAGAACAGCGTGCCAGCCAGGCAGTGAAGTAGGGCAACCGCTGTCCCCTCCCCCCTCCCCTGAAGGCAGGAGGTACCTATTCAGCCGGCGATAGTCGTCTAATTCCTGACGAAGGCTACCATCCCTTCTCAAGGTCAACATGGTGAGTCAACAGGGGATGCTTACTCCTCCTAGGCACTTGATCCCACCTCTGTTGTGTCCAGGGGTCCGTGTTTGCCCAACTATATATTTTGTATTGCTTGTAGGAGTTATACGAGATAGACGTCTAATCCCTGACGAACGCTACTATCCCTTCTCAAGGTCTATATGGTGAGTCGCTGCATTTGATATTCCTTATTAATATTCACTTAGTTCATTCTACCGGATTTCGTAAAGCACTCGCACAACATAGCCCGTAGGGCGATACCAATACTCAGACTTAGTTTCTGTATACATCTTCTGGCAGCCGCCATATGTAAATTCATATCCTGGTCATGTCCTACATCACGTAATATACCTAGCATCGCCGGTGCTCTATTAGTATGTATCCCAATGGCAAACCTATGACACAATTTTGATTGTATCCATTTGGCCAAAATGCCATTCATGATTCAAGGTACTTGGTTAACGTAGGTTTCATGACTTTTCAATAGGCATGGCTAGCGAGTCGGTCAAGCAAAGGGCACCAGATAGTCAGATCATGCTACAAATTCCCAATGCTTGCTTACCCTTCATTCGTCCCATTCTGTAATCAGTCCATTATGTCGCGTTACTTTGTATTCATTCTTTATATGTCATACGCATGTGTACCTGGATAACGTTCAGGTATACCCGATTGTGCCAAAATGTCGGCGCTGCATAGACCAGGGGCTCGGACCTCAACCCACCACGAGGACTGGTACAATTTGCAATGTGGCCAACCACTACATTATCTCGTCAGATTTACTTGCTAGGCATTATTGGACCCAAGTTTCAGGGTAGCCATTGCTATTCACGGTCATAGGGGTTCACGGGTTTTACTACAGCACGATCACAATTTTAGGTACCAAGGACCTCACTGGTGTCAATTTATGCAGAGTTATTAACTTCATAGTACTTATCTATTATTAACAGTCCCTATGCAAGTACTTGGTAATCTTGCTATTTCAGCAATTTGCCTCTTTTTAATTTATGTACTTTATAGATGATTCCGACAACGTACGTGACGTGGAGCGCTATATGCTATTTCGTACACACGTTTCAGGTTTGTGCTAGAACCAGCATCACAGCATACGAGTCGCAGTATATTCTCACCTTGTCGTTCTTTAGATATTTAGCAACTTCCATAGCACAGAGACCCTAGTTCCATATCATAAGTCTCCATTAATTGCAGTTTTTGTTTCCGATAATTGTCGGCAATCTCAACTTAAGTTCGGACTTGTAGATTGTTGATCGGTTCGTTGTTGTTTATTCTCAATGTCAAGCCTAACCAAAAGTTATTGTTTGGTTAATTTTAAGTTAATCACACTATCCATTCCATTTTTCATGTAAATAATTGACTGGTTATGTCCAGGATGTATTCGGCGTTGAGTTTTTTTTTTCATAATTCATTCAATAGGCAATTATTGGAGTTTGTATGGTTCCAACAGTCAAGAAACCACGTCAAGAAGTGTCATGTTTTGTTATCCAACTTTTTCAACATTTTTTGACGTAATTCAGACTTCAAAATTATTCTAGAATTTTCTGCTGAAAATCTTCAGAATTAATCGGAATCCTTAAGAGGTATACCAGTTTCAATTATGGGACGTAATTTTCCTCCAGTAGGACTGGGATATGGTTTGCTAAATCGGGGTTAGGAAATTTTGTCAAATATTTGCTTTCCATCATGGAGTTATTCAAGAGCTGACAAGTCTTACGGTCCGCCTGAACTGCAACTACTTTGTTGTTAATCTATTACCTTCGAGATTACACATTTTGAAATGGTCATTTCAGAATTCAATCGAATTTTTGGTCAGGAATCCTGAAGTTTTAGCTATTCCCATGAAAAATGCAGGAAATTCAGATAATTTATAACTTCATAATTACTATCAAAATATGTCAATTTGGTGATACCTGTGACCTCTTGGTTAAGTAACCATTGCTTGAGAGTACGCAAGGGGTTTCGAAGGGGGTAGCATAGAGATAAAAGCTCTCCCCTTGTGCCTCCAGGGGGCCTGGGTGACGGACGAGTGTGCACGTCGCCCACCCCGCAGAATTGAGATTACCTTCGAGATTACACTTTTTACAATGATCAACTTCAGAATTCAATCTAATTACTGATCAGGAATCCTAAAAGTGCTAGATATTCCCATGAAAATTACAGGAAATTCAGGTAATCTTCAAGTTGAGATCGATTACCGAAATGTATCAATTGGTGATACCTTGGTCTTAGTAACCATTGCTTGAGAGTGCACAGGGGGTTCCAAGAGGGGAGCATAGAGATAGAGGCTCGCGCCTGCGGGCGACGGACGAGGGTGCACGTCGCCCACCCCACTGTTTAAGTGCCTCCAATTTCAAGTATGCATGAAGAAAAAAAGGAAAAACTTAACAAAACAAAAAAAAACAACAACAAACAAAACCAATATCAATTTTTGTGGGGAACATTGGCGGACGGAGGAGTGCGTTGGGGTAGTTAATCACTAATTCTGCGCCCAAACCAGATCTCCTCCCACCTACTACTAAAGTAGGGGGCAGATATTTCACATGTACCCTCCAGACGACCATTAAACTAGTTCAAGGGTCAGTGGATATTCATAGAAAATACTAATTTCGTGCATAAGTTGCTAAAGTTTAATTCGTGGGGCTCTCAGCTAGTTCATAGCTGGGGCCACATCCACCTCCTACTCAGGGAGGGGATAATACAGGCTGGTGCACGTTGCGACAACTGTAGGAGGGTCTACAAGCTTGCTCCGCACTTGCTAATTAAACCAGGTAGCACGCAGGAGACAGGTGAGATGCGCAGAGATCTCTACCTCCCTTAAAACGTGGGGACTCGTTCAGGTTCGGGCACCTATGTCCACATAGGACCCCCTGTGTTGCCCCAACTTCGGTAGTCGCACTGGCCGCCTCCCCAGTCCCCACAAAAAAATTGCTTGCGACCCTTTCCACCATATATGTAAATTTGCATCCTGTTTCTGATCCAATAAATAAATATTAAACTTGCATCTTTCTTGTCATTCCAGCTGCTAAGCAGCCTATGAGGGATTACAGGGCAGCCAGTTAAGCTTTGACACACCTACTAGTCTATATAGATATTAGGTTAAGGTCACTATTCAATTCGGGCAGTAGGTCAGATGTCTTTCGGCTGGCTGTGCTGTATATTAAGTTTGATTTAGCACAATAGCTTCTCTGGGTAAATTTAACATACCTCAGGTCATGGTCATGAAGCCAATTCTTTTATTAATACCTCTAGAAAGTAAGGTGGAATCATGTGGATTTTTAAAATATTAACATCATAATATCTGTCGTTCGTAATAAAAAGGGGGGTGGGTGATGTGGAACTACTTATAAGAGTTGTCGTTCTTTTCATAACACATAAGGCTACTGTATGCATGAAATAACACGGTTTATCTATATATGCTAAACCGTCATTATTTTTAAAATACGTAGCGAGCAATGGCGAATCCAGCTCCCCCCCCCCCCGATTTATTTTTCTATTTTTATAGAACTTTCCAGAAAAGCCAGTGATTTTTTTTGGGGGGGGGGGGGGGGGGGGGGGGGGCTAAAGCTGAAATGCCACCGATATTCGACTGTTTCCCCTCACTAAAATTAGCTATTTTTTCCCAATTATATATATGTTTTTCCCAATTTCAAATCTAAGGAAATTATGCCATTAAAAAAAGGGTTACCGTATATTTCTGACAGAGTAAATACGTTTTTTTTTTTTTTTTTTAGTTTTATTCTCCAAACCACTGCATAATGCAAAAGGTTTTGTAAAGAATATGTAAAACAATAGAGGCATCCATATAAGCAGATATGCAGCGAAGTATATAGCTTCCAGATGCACATTTAGCCATATTGTTTACAATTTATTTTGACCGCCATTTTTTGTAGGGTCAGGCTAATAACATGAAGTGGCCAACAGTATAGGGTTTTACTAAAATTCGAAAAATACAAAACAGGAGAGACATTCTGGAAACTTGATTATTAATATAATACTAGTATTTACAAGATTATGGGTACAAATGCTGGTGAATTAATAATTTATCATTTTCTTTATGAAATTAGACAATACGTATTTCTTAGAAGAAGTAAATAATATATATATACAAGGCGTGACTTCCAATACATATTTAATGTTAAATAATGATTTATTTTATGGTTTTAAACCAGATCTGAAATAAACCTAAAAAATAATTGTTATTTGATTATTTTATGCATCTTTACCATTTTAATTTACTATGAATGATTTTTCCCAATTTGAGGAAAATGTCGCTAATTTTTCCCAATTCAAAAGGAGGTGTGGTAGTTTGAAAAACAAAAACAAAATCACTGAAAGCATGCACATTTTATTTAGTCAGAATTCAGTAGATTCAGGGGACGTGAACCCTTGGGTTTAACATCGAGTTTCGTTTGTTACAACTATTTATTGGATTAATCTTGAGTTATCGTTTATCGAATTTGGTAATGCGTGAGATGTTGAAGAGGTCAAGTTCAGGAGCCACGTTTCGCGGGAATGTAACGTATTTGCTAAATGCAATGGCGTTACACACCCCCCCCCCCCCCATCCCCCAATTAATTGCTTTTATGCGCCTATTGTGATCAGCACATTCAAACTAGTCCCTGGCTGATCTAGATAATTCTGAACGAAAGGATGCAGTAAACTGCTGGATGGCTGAGGACTGTCTTAAGACCCCTAGTGAGTCCAAGACAAAGCCTAGGTGGGGGAGGGGGTCTCCTGAAATAAGTGCGTTCTGACAAAATAAAAGGTACATTCATGCTTTTTTCGACATTGCTATAAAAAAAACCAAAATATCATATTTGTGAAGGGAGGGGAGGGGGGGGGGGGGTCGCCCGGCGCAAGATTCACCATTTCTAGCTACATACATGTATGTTCAACTAGTCCTATATATGAAACCGGTAGTGGTAGTTCAATGATATACCCTTTGGTACGTAACCGTGAGGTCGCATGTTCGAGTTCTACTCGTGCCATGGCTACATGAGCATCACCGATAATGTGACCTTAAAAGCAGACACCCCGTGTTGCGACTGGCGTTGGCACGTTAAAGAACCTCCACTGCTACGCCACTGTGCGCTGAGCATAGTTAGTCTATTCGCGGTATGTCACCGGCCTACAGCTGGTGACGGCTAAATATAAGTGGGACCTAAACGAATGAAATCCTTCGTAACAAATTAAAATAAACAATCCCTCGGATACAATACAATTGAAAAATTGTGCAATGCAAATGGAAATTAATAGATAAATATTATATAATACAATTGGAAAATAAAGAATACAAATGGTAAATTATACAATATGAATAGAAAATATAAAATACAAATAAAAAAAAAATTGACAATGCAAATGGAAAATATAGAATACAAATGGAAAGTTATACAATACAAATGGAAAAGATCAAATATTGCAACGTTTGACATGCCATATAATAGATAATCGTCACCTTTGGCTAGCGAAGATGTTATGATCGGCGATAATAATAATAATGAATAATAATGCTTGGTTTTATATAGCGCCTTATCCAGCGTATGCTGCTCAAAGCGCTTTACAATTATCAATGTACATTATTACCCCAGCAGACCTGATATCAATCTAGAACTTTCTCAGCCTCCTAGGAAGCATACAGTGCAAGCTGCCATTACAAGCGCTTGAACACTAACATTCTAACAATATCTTTCACAGTCTATAGCCAGGTACCCCTTTTACACTTGGGTGGAGTGAGGAAATTCATGTAAAGTGCCTTTCCCAAGGACACAACGTCAACCCTGCCGCGGCCAGGACTCGAACCCACGACCTTTCGGTCGAGAGTCTGACGGCCTAACTACTCTGCCACCGACGCGATATATTTTAGTACTGTTTTAATGTGCGCAATTTGTGTATTCCATTGAAATATAAAACTCTGAAGTGGTATATTTTATCAAAAATACGCCTGAAATACCAGAGGATTCAAACTTTCAAAAATACAAGAGAGGATGGGGGGAGGGGGTTAACCGAAAGTCCTGTCCGCAACACAAGCACCTGAGAGTACTAGTACACCACTTTTAATACTAGTATACTGGACGTAAAGCGATTTCCATTATGAAAAGATCCCGAGGGGATCTGGGTTATTATAAGTCCTCAGTACCCCCTTATACTTGTCGTAAGAGGCGACTAAATGGGGCGTTCCTTCGATGAGACCACAAAAACCGAGGTCCCAATATCACAACAGGCGTGGTAAGATAAAGATCCCTCCCTCTTCAAAGGCCGTAAGCGTAAAGAATAGGCCTAAATTTTGCAGCCCTTCGCCGGTAATGGTGACGTCTCCATATGAGTGAAAAGTTCTCACACGAGACGTTAAACAATACACAACCAACCAATATGAAAAGTGTACATTGATTACGAATACTTTCTTCACTTTGACACTTTATTGAAAGGCAACTTGGAAGCAAAAGTACCAATTGTTTGACAATCTCTAATGTTGCAAAGAAAACATGTCCGAAGATCGAAGCCGCAAAGTAATTTTAAACCCAACATAGCAAAAGCTTGTTTCTATTTCTTAAATCGTATTGATGTAAATGAAAATTGTTTTGTTCTGATATATGACAATTGTATAAAATCATGTATCGGATAAACCTTAAAAATTGCAATATAGTAAATCAATAACCAATTTTAGCTGCATGCATTCGTTAACAACGTTGATATGCCTTCGATTTTTCTTCAATAGCTTTTTTTTTTTTATCTACTGGTCATTCGCTTTAGCAGAATTTCCCTATTTCAAAGAGGGAATAGGCGCAACGATAGGTAACATTCATGTATTAATCTTGATAACTGTTAGTTCGAAAATTACATAATTATCACTGACCTCATTTTTCTTTCCGCCATTTTATTTATTGCAAAGGAAACTAAGCGTTTACAAAGGAAATTAGACTAGAGCCGTTGTATCCAGCTCTTTTATGATAGTTTAGTTTGGTCGTTTGTTTGAGGTTGAGTCTAAAAGCTCGCGCTCATCTACGATCAAGTTGTGTAAATGTAAATATCCCTAATAAGTCCCCCACTGGCAGTTACTTCATAGGCCTATACACTCAAAGTCAATAAAAGTGTGCAATCGATGTCACCGGCACTTTATTAGAAAATAAGCTATATCAAATCATATATTTTGTGTGCTATACATTCATGGACCCATAGCCTCCCTAGGCATGGTATACTTTTTATTTCCCCTTTACTTATAAACTTGGTAGGAAGCGTAGATACCCTAATTTTGTAACATACGTGACTGTCGCCGACTCAATTTTTAAAATTGAACAAGCAAATATAAAAATCTGAGAGCGTGTTTTTTAATTTTCTTTGCGTTTATATCATTTGTATTTCCTAAATTTTCATTCAATAAAAGTTTAACACCTTTTGCGTATGATTTTAAGCAGTGGTGTATATATTACTCCATGTCGCCAGATTATATTATGTGATCATAGGGTCAATTAAACACCCAATGTATGAACAAAGATTTCGTATTATCTTTATGTTTTTGATCTATTTTGGCGCTAAAATATTCAAAAACTTTTGGAAAATATTCATCAAACGATATTTGGATGTGGCATTGAAAAGAAGTCATCATTATTCTCAAAATTTTGCATTCTGATTTTAGAAATGTAACATACGATACAATAATTTTTTTTTTATGAAAACGTATTTGCAGAGCAAATGTTACCCCTTTTATGAAAATCTCGTAGTGTACAGAGAATGAAAATATAAACATTTCTTTTGCAGAAGTCATTGGTTGGTCTGAAATTTGACAAACGTGTCAAGATGTAACATTCGTGATGTAACATTCGTTACCGAGAAATTAATTAAAAGGAATGATATCACAATTTCCCACGTATTTTTGCTCTCTGTCTGCATGATGTGGTATACGACATGAATGTCTACTATGAACATTTGAGTTTGAAAGTCAATACGTGTTAAACTTTAAGAATTAGGATTAATTTTCTCTTACAGTAAATACTGTTACAACAACTGCAATGTTTGATATACAATATTGATTAAGCAGATGGAATGTTTTGGTCTGAATTTGTTCTTCTGATATCAAAGAATGTACATGTATATCGTATTCCAAATATCTCGAAATTCCTCTGGTGTAAGAATTACATTGAGTAGAACGCTGGTAACATACGTTTTTCAAAGTAACGTATGCTACTTAATGAAATGCTTGATTAGACATCAAATATTGAACTACATATTGACAAAATATCATCATTAACGATATGTTTGTTGAATATCAACTATGTTATGAAGAAACAAATGTGTTATTGTTCCCGTATTCACCAGCATATACAGATATCCTCTGCAAGAAATACAGACCATGTTTTTCTTTGCTACTGTCCTATTTATGATACATGTAACTACGCAACTCTACATTTATCAATTTGCTAGAATTCAGCATCTTTTCATAATATACCTTAGAAATGAAGGGATTAATCTCTGATGATTGTTCTATGCAATCTTATAGAGAAATCATTAAAAAATATTTTATCTGAGTGTAACGTATGTTACCAGGAATTCCGTTACGTAATATTATTCTACTTGTTCTTAATTTTTTATTTATTTTTTCAGAAATGGCGCTTGTGAGAGCAGAAGTACAGAATAACTACCATGAAAAAAAATGTATTAAAACATAAGAACAACCATGAAAAAATGTTTTAGAAATAATATTATATGCTCCCCTTGTGGCAATACTGAAAAGGTAGAATGTCTGTATAGACAGTGAAAATAAAGGTTTAACTACCGGTCAAAGGCTACCATAATGATACATGTAAGTTTTGTCTCTCAAAATACTTATAAGCAACTGGTCATTTGAGTAATTTTGTATGACCTTTGACCTTGTGACTTGAAATCCAATGGGGGTCATCTATTCATAAGGGGGCACCAGTGTTTCAAGTTTGATGTCTATCAAGGAAAGACTTCTCAACGGACAATAGCGTGTGTCCAGAGTAGTTTAACCGTTGTCCTTTTGACCTCAAAATCAATAGGGGACATCTATGTCTTAAGGTTCACGTTAAATATTCATTCATAACACCGCGTGGTGGATTATACTGACAGTTTCTATGGAAAGGTATTCCAAAATAACCAACAAAAACATAAGATTCGGTATACATTTAATCAAAATGTTGGGAAATTAAACATTTTCTTTATATTATTATTGTAAACAGATTGTTAGACATGGGTAAATATGTTTCTTTCCATTTTTTGAATGGAAATGATGTGTTTACAGTAATGAAAGGAAAAATAAGAAACATACGTTACTTTCATTGTTTATTATAACAAAGAGCAATCCAGGTTTCAAAACATGTGTCTGTTATTTCTATAAGAATCATGAGCATTTAAATAGCGAAACATCAATCTTTTACTTTTGTTTTAATAGCATATTTATTGCAAATTAACAAATTCAGAAGAAAAGACACATTTGGTAATTTTTTTTGCTTGTCTACGTTATATTTCTATTACAATTGGTATTTCCATTGAATTAAGTGATGTCGTTATGATTTGCAACATCAATCGTAAAGAATAACCGATGATGACATCGTTTTGGCATAATATTTTCATGGATGTACTGTTGTGTAAGTGTTGAAACATACGTTACATAATTATAGCGCTACTTCATTTACATACATAAAAGCTATCGTTCTATATCTATTGCTAGTCTTTTGTTTTCATGTTTCATACATATTGAACTGTTCGAGAATATTTGTTAATCAATTTTATTTTCTGCCATTTCAAAGATATTGAAAGTGATATCTAGTCGTTTATTTTGCGCTCTTAAAATCTTATTGTTGACTTTTACAGCAGATAGTTTCTTGTTGTGTTGATTAAATATTTTCTTTGAAAACCTGTATTTATTGTCTTTCGCAAATTAGAAAAATATATGCTCAGTCAATTCCAATACTAGTTATGGAATAATACATGGAAAATTAATGTTTATCTTACATATTATCATGTCAAGGACTCGGTAACGATGGTTACATGTGAGAAAAATCTCGAAAAATATACCATACTTTGACCTACTGTAAAAAAAAATCTGTCATACTTAACTTGAAATAATTTGAGGTGAGTGTTCAACAGATATTTACCATTAATAAAGGCATGTTACCATATATATTTTGAATGGTCGATAAACCATGATTTTGAAACCCTCAATTGCACGCTTTTATTGACTTTGGGTGTATACAGGTAACTCTCGAATTATCGCCACTCAATTCATCGCCATTTTCGTTATAACGCCACATTTTTCTAGGAACATTTTTCCTGTTACTTAAAACTCTCGTTAAAACGCCAAATTCGCTATCGCCATTTGCCACCGTGTTTTCATTACAAAAGTCTATTTCAACATGTTAATTATCTCGATAAACCGCCATAGGTGCACATGGTCAGTGAAGCAGTAAATTGGTCATTATCGATCTCCGGCGTACACCTGGACAGAAGGATCCCAGTAATTGCTGTACATATTGAATAAACAAGAAAATTACTCGAGATGAACTGTAGTCAAGTTGTTTATACATCATAGAAACTCATTTCAATTTAGCTATGGCTTCGCCACGAAAGAGGGTCCTGTTAAATTTCGATGAGAAAAAATCATTACGTACCAAGGACATCATCCAAAATGTACCCATCAGGATATTGCAAATCATTTTTTTTTGTTTTATGGGAAAAGTCTATAAAAAGAAGGACAGTGGGCAACATCTTAGCAGCAAAGGATGCAATTCTTGCAGACCCTGACCCAATCTCTGAAGGCTCGCCTGCCAGGAAACGGCACCGCAGTGCACTTAACACTGACTTAGAAAAGGCGTTGTTTATGTGGTTTACGCAAGTCAGGACAAAAGATAACTCTTACATATGAAAGAACGGTAACTCTATTTCTTCAAGATGGCAGTAATTCAATTCATCGCCAAATTCGTTATAATGCCATGATTTCATAAGAACAAAAGGTGGCGGTTTATCGAGAGTTGACTGTACATATGTTTCATCACAAATTTATCAAACTGGTCAAGTTGGAATTCAATTGGTAAAAGATAAACTCTTTCGAAGTGTGATTGCATGTACCATACATAACTTTCTGTGCTTCATCAATGGTGCCCCCCCCCCCCAAACAAACGAAACCTAATCTGAAAATATAACACACATGTACCCCAAAATTTGAATTAATTTGTTCCATGGGGATCGGGGTTATAATACTAAGGTCCTCGGTATTCCTTGCTTGCTGCAAGAGGCGACTAAATGGGCGCTCCTTCCTATGAGACCACAAAAACCGAGTTCCCGTGTCACAATGTTCAGGTGTGGCACGATAAAGATCCCATCAGCTTTAAGACAGTTAGCGTCAAAACAATGGTGAATTCTTCAATTAGTGAAATATTCTCGAGAAGGACGTTAAACAGTATACAATCAATTAATCATTTTCATTAATATTCCCATTGGTCACTGAAGCGCTTTTAAAAAAAAAAAAAAAAAACACGTCATCATGTCAACTTTACCATAAAGTTTCTGATATTCACAAATTAAACAAGAGGCCCATGGGCCACATCGCTCTTTTAAGTCACCTTGACCAATATCTAAATATTTTTCCTATATATTCGCATGCAAAACTTTAGTCCCTAGTGTGCTCCGGTGGCCATGGTTTTTACAAACTTGAATCTGCACTATTTCAGTAAACTTTCATGAAAATGTAAACTTCTTTGGCCCAATGGTTCTTGAGAATTTTTTTTTTCTATACAATGTATATCAGTATGCAAAACTTTGATTCCCTATTGTGGCCCCATCCTACTCCCGGGGACAATAATTTTAACAAACTTGAATATGCACTGTCACAAAGCTTTCGTATAAATCTCAGCTTTTCTGGTCCAGTGTTTCTTAAGATTTCTCTCTCTCTCTCTCTCTCTCTCTCTCTCTCTGTATATGTACACACACACACACACACACACACACACACACACACATATATATATATATATATATATATATATATATATATATATATATATATACAACTCGTAACCTTATCATGACCCGATCCTACCCCAAGGGGTTATGATTTTAACAAACTTGAATCTGCACTGTATCAGGAAGCTTTCATGTAAATTTCAGCTCCTCTGGCCCAGTGGCTCTTTAAATGATCCACCCCATTTTTGCGATTATCTCCCCTTTGAAGGGGAAATGGACCTTCCTTTGAACAAACTTGATAGCCCTTCACCCAAGGATGCTTTGTGCCAAGTTGGGTTGAAACTGTTCCAGTGGTTCTGGAGATGAAAATGGGAAAAGTTTATGCCAACGACAGACAACGGACAAATTTTGATCCGAAAAGCTCAATTGCTCAATGCGTTTTCTAAATAATTGCGAGTTTCAGTTTGCTTATCAGATTTGATCACCAGAAAAAATTTCATACTGTACCGTAATTAAGAAAACTGTTACGAGCCCTCGCTTTTAAGAAAGCATTTATCTTATTTAGTAATGATTGATTGAATATTGTTTAACGTTCCTCTCGAGAATATTTTACTCATATGGAGACGTCACCATTGCGGTGAGGGGCTGCAACATTTAGACCTATGATCGGCGCTTATGGCCTTTGAGCAGGGAGGGATCTTTATCGTTCCACACCTGCTTTGACACAGGACTTCAGTTTTTGCGGTCTCATCCGAAGGACCGCCCCATTTAGTCGCCTCTTGCGATAAGCAAGGGTACTGAGGACCTATTCTAATTCGAATCCCAACGGGATAATACAAATATAAAGTTGATAAACTAGCTCTCGCTAAAATATATACAATAAAATCCAGCACTAGACATCAAAACAAAAGTACGTACCATCTATCCTTCTGTGTTTAGTAAACCAGAAGTAATAAAATTAGATAGGTTACATGAGGAATATGTTTTGGTTCCAGCTGACAAAGCTAGTAACAACATTGTCTTTGTAAGGCTCATTATTACAACTGTATTTTAAACGAATTTGGCATTAATTCCACTTTTGGTAATCGTACTTGCACTCTAACCGCTCTTTCAAAAGATGAAATTCTTCAAAATCATGCTTTAGTTTTAGACATAGTTAATATCCCAGTGAATGGGTCAAATGAATATGAATTACCGTACTTATACTGGATTCCTTAACTACATGGAGCATGGACACGATTTGAGCTGAAAATTTTGAAATTTTATTTTCCTATTTTTGTTTTGTTTACAATGCTTACATGTAACTAAAGTATATTGTATTTCTATAATGATTAACCAAAATTTAAATATCACTTAACTGATATTCAAATTTTTGTTGACCAATTATGTAGTTGCGCGCGATATACAGCACTCCACTTACCTTATTTTGTAAACAAGGCCCGTTCCATGTTTTTGTTTACATTAGGCTGTTTAATAGAAAATAGCGTGTTTAAAACACAATGGCATGTGCCAAATACTAGAAAATGTTTATTTGGTTGAGAATTCGTTTATGAATTAAAAAATTCTGCTTTAAACGAAAATTTTACTAAAAAAGACATGACACGAGCCTTGTTTACATAAAAAAAAATTAGCTGATCATTAGTAATACCTTAGTTAGGCATTTTAAACATTCAAAATCAAAACATAAAATTTGAAAATTTTCAGCTTAAATTGTGTCCATGTCCCTTTTCAAAGATGCATTGCTTGATCCAGTAAGTGCTCTCTACCAAGCCTTTGCTCCTCACAAAAGTATTAACAGCTGTGAAGTAAAAACCTCAAACTTACTGTGCGACTACATATGCCAGAAGTAGTGTAAATCAAATGTGGATTCTAAAAAAAATCTAAAGAACTATTAGAAAACTTGAAATCGCAGAATTTTCCCCAAATCAATAACATTAAAACCTACGACTTTTCAACACTATACACGACCATTCCTCACGATAAATTAAAGACTAGACTTTTTGACATCATAGACAGTTGCTTCTTCAACAAAAACGGAAAATGGAAATATTCATATTTAGTGATCAGTCATTTAAAAAACTTACTTTATTAAACACCGATCTGATTCCACGTACAAGTACTCTAAAGTTGAAATAAAAATATGCTAGAGTTCCTCATTGACAATATCTTCGTGGTCTTTGGTGATCAGGTCTTCTAACAGTCTGTTGGAATTCACATGGGCACGAATTGTGCTCCTTTGTTAGATGAACTGTTTCTATATTCATATGAAGCAGAATTTATTCAAAAACTTCTACGCGAGAAGAACAAATATCTCGCTGTGGCCTTCAATTCGACATTTAAATACACTGTATAATCGATAACGTTTTCTCTATTAACAATACTAGCTTTCATTCATATGTCGACTTGATATATCCCTGTGAGCTCGAAATAAAGGACACTACAGAGTCGTCCACGTCTGCTTCATACTTAAGACTTTTATTGAAAGTAGACATTAACGGCAAACTGACAACTCAACTGTATGACAAACGGGATGATTTCAGCTTCTCCATCGTCAACTTCCCACATTTATGTAGCAATATTCCATTATCATCTGCATATGGTGTTTATATATCTCAACTGATTCGATCTGCAAGAGCTTCTACTGCGTATAGTCATATTTTAAATCGAGGTAAGTTACTGACAAACAAGTTGATATTACAGGGGTTTCAACAGTCTCGATTGCAGTCAGTATTTCGCAAATTCTATGGTCGTTATAACGATCTACTTCGTCAATACAACCTTGCATTGGGTCAAATACTGTCTGACGTGTTTCATACCGATTGTTAGGCCGTTCTTGGCACACTGATGTTGACTGCGGATAACTCCGTTTACCTGATCAGGATATAGGGCTCACGGCGGGTGTGAACGGTCAACAGGGGATGCTTACTCCTCCTATGCACCTGACCCCACCTCTGGTGTGTCCAGGGGTCCGTGTTTGCCCAACTATCTATTTTGTATTGCTTATAGGAGTTATGAGATTGATCACTGTTCGTTATCTTCACCTTGCATCTAGTAATGTCATCCAAAAAACTACTTTGTTAAACACCACTCTGATTTCACGAGCAAGGACTCTGAATTTGAAATAAAATATATGCTATTTCTGGTTCCTCATTGACAATATCTTCGTGGTCTTCGGTGATCAAGTCTTCTAACAGTGTATTGAAATTCCCAGGGCACGAATTGTGCTTCTTTGTAGTTGACCTGTTTTTTATATTCATATGAAGTAGAATTTATTTTAAAAAAACTTCTACGCGAGAAGAAACAATCTATTGCTGTGGTTTTCAATTTGACATTTAGATATATCGACGTTTTATCTATTAAGTGCTTGTCTCAGAGAGAAACAGGCAAAATCAGAAAAATATTCCAGAAGGGGGGTCAAAACTTTCCAACAATGAAAATATTTTTTTGATGTATGGTCTAAAGTGAGTCAATCGTGAGACCAAAATATAGGTCAAGTTCATTCTATTTATAGTAACACGAGCAAACTGCATTTCGGTCAATCCCTAGCTTCCCTACATAGAAAATGGTTTAAAATTACCCATTTTTGCGATAAATTGAATTAGTTAATATCAGTTTTATGAATTAAAACGTATTGATATGGTGAAATATACAGTCTAATGTATCATTTGCGACTGTTGGATGATTTTTCATGTTTGACGCATTAAAAGGGGGGTGCGACAAACATGGCTTACTATTTGACATGTTCATTGTTAGTCAACTTTGAGCACCTGTATCGTGTGAGGTAGACAACTATTTTAATTGGTTGTATTTCCATATTTTTTAGATACTTAGGATATATTAAGAATTATATTATGGAGCTTGGCAAATAATGAGAAGTAGCTGAAAATTGCCAAAAATAGTAACTATATTCCGACTTATTTGAAGAAAATTAATTTGGTTCTAAAACCGTTTCTTTTAATGATTTCTAAACATTTTTTTATAATACTCATGAAAAAACATCTATATTATCATTTCTAAGCTCGGAAATAGTAAAAAAGGTCGAAAAAACATGATAAATACACTTCTTCTGTATAAATCGAAATGGGGATTCCCCGTGTAACTCTTCAAAAAAGGAGTCTCAAAAGGTATACGAGAAATGCTGGCATCGTCTGACTTGTAATTTTTGCAAATGTTTTGGAGATCATAGCTTTATTTGTGGAAATTTTGGTCATAATTTCGAAGATTCTGACACTTCATCGTTGATTGATTGTAAGAAAGATACTTCTGCACACCTACATTGGAATGTACGTTGTATGTTCATCAAACGGTTCGAAATATCCGTATTGATTCTGTACCGGACCAGAGTTTTATGCGTTACCGGACAGTTAAATATGTCAAAAACAACGAGACCATTACGGCATATATTGGAAAAGAACACGGACAAATGCAGTGTTCTAGACAATTGTTCTTCCAGAAAGGCGAAGGCAGATTGAGGTGCATTACCAATGTTTTGGTATCGGTCAATGGAGGCAATTCAGGTTGAAGCTGGTAAGGAAACTTTATATAAATTTGTGTAATGTCCCACTCCCGGCTCCCCGAAAAATATTAGCTGTTTTTTTAAATGTTTTTTTTATAAAGCGTGATGCCAAATCTGTGGGTTTTGTAGCAGTAATTAGGTGGTGGAAAAATGGATATCTATGTCTACACTGAGGAAATGTTCATGTAGTGTTATACAGTATTACAGAGACCTTCCATAGGAACTATCAAATCTTCAGAGCCAGGGACGTTTTTTGTCTAACACTCGGACAGTAAGAAAAGGAGATTACAGATATGTAATTTATTCCAAATTTTAAAAGCCAGTCACATTCCATTATTTCAATAGTGATTGGGGGTGGTTGAGAAAGAATAGAGGAAAAAATTCAAACTCCCACAGAAGGTGGAAAAAAAATCTGAACAGGAGATATGAGTAATTTGCTTTCGGTCATTGAATAATACATTCATTCAAGGACAAGTGTAGTGTAAACCTTTTTTAATGCACTGCTTTTGTTTGAACAATTAATCCGCCATGAAACATGAATGATACGGAAAGTAGGTAAATTCCCTAACTGAAAATATGTCAGGATCAAGGAACAGTACCAGTATATCATATGATCTGAACACCTGATATCAAATTCATATTGCTCCTGCACACTACTGTCTGAGGTATAAAATCATTCAAGTGTATGTAGTCAAATGCAAGGTGAAGATAACGAACAGTGATCAATCTCATAACTCTTACAAGCAATACAAAATAGATAGTTGGGCAAACACGGACCCCTGGACACACCAGAGGTGGGATCAGGTGCCTAGGAGGAGTAAGCATCCCCTGTTGACCGGTCACACCCGCCGTGAGCCCCAAATCTAAAGGCATAAATTATAATAACATAAACCTACAAACATATATAACTATGTCATACACCACATTTGCTACAACCTACCATTTATCACAGTACTGTATCCCTTTTTGTAAGAAAATTCTTAATGGAAATTTTTACTTTATTGCAGGGTATAAAGCAATGCAGCATTATGCTCAAGCAAATTGAGGAATTCTTTGGCATGTTTGAATGTACCTACCAGTATTGAGGATGATATACAAGTAGGTAAAATAAATGCATATCATGTACTAATTCTACATTTATAAAATTAATTTTCAATCTGATGCCCATCTGATCAAATAAACCTGAACTAGCATATACATGTATGGTCTGAAAATGATAACTTATTTTGCCTTTGTTTGTTGCTTATTAATGAACCTGTTTTTAAATACTTCTCTTGTGTTTGATAATCTAAATATATTTTTACATTCAGAATGTTGTAAAAATGAATTACATGTGAATTTTAATTATTAATCATAATTATCCAAGAATTTGTTTTTAGCATGTCTGACTGTCTTTTTGTCCTTATTCTGACAATGAAAGTCTTACAGAGTGTTTTGTATGTATATATATAATAGCCCCCCCCCCCCCCCCCCCAATTTGATCTTTTCAGAGAAAGTTTTCATTAAATGTATGACTTTTACTTATAGTGTCAGAGAATGAACCAAACAAAACAAAGAAACTGTGAATGAGTGTCCAAGGTGTCACGTTAGAAGCAATGGAAAACCTGCGCATAGATGAACATTATCTGAAGTATAGTTATGGATCTGCATGATAGCAATGTTCAATATCAGAAGAGACCATGTCAACGATGTACATGCATAATGCTGTGTACATCAATATTTCTTAATTCTACAATATTGTTATAGATTATGGTATAATACATGATGGGGTTATATCATATTTGTCTATTATATACACATTGCATGTATTTAATTTTATGAATCGGACTAAAAATGTAAATTTTTGTGTTTCTGTTAACATCTAAGTCAAAACTGAAGTAGGCTGGTAGAATATACATTATAATTTTTTTCTCAAACTTTTATTTTCAAAAGAAAACTAAGAGACAATCTAATCACAATCTATATTTTTAAAGTTACAGGTACATTAACATATTTGATTTAAGGGGCTCAGTTTTTACAGTTAATGGTACTTTTAAATATGCTTGATATTAATTACTTTGAAGTTAGTACAAGTGTGAACTTCATAAAAATGTTTATTGAAAAATCTCTTTAACAAAATATATTTTATTTTAAATTCTAGGGTAGGAGGTATAATTTCAAAACAGTAGAAACACAGTAATTTTCATTTTAGGCTCCATTTTCATTAAACATAATGCAAGGATTTTGTAAAGAACTGAATTTTTCTCTCAAAATGCTCCATATAGATAGGTTAAAGGTTGTTAAAACTTAGTGGATGAAAATTTGGGTTTTTCTTATTTGATATCATTGTTTTATTTTTTACCTTCAAAACATAAAACTTGTAGTGAAGGACTGAAGCTTAATCAAGATAAATAAAATTTAATGAAAGTAAAGGCCATATTCAAAGTCACATCTTTTTTACAAATAGATCGATAGAAACCCATTGAATGAAAGTCATGTTTAAGGTCGCATTTACATGTAAGGTCAAATACATTTCATGCAAATGATGTTTTTATTATGTTACACATGTAAAATCTTGCGCAAAAGTCAATCTCATGAAATAATCATTCTGTCCATGTTCAGGGATGAGGTTAAATTTATATATTGCTATACTGTATCTATTTCTACTTCAGTAATTCTACAAGATCCCTCAAACATTTAGACAACTTTGATTGTTATGGATTTTTAAATCTTATGTACATTGTTAAAAAAAAATTTTGTAGATTGTTTCATCTACATTATATTTAAGGTAGCTCACTACACCAAGGCTCATATCTCAAGTTAGCAATTTGAATGTTTTGTGAAATTGTTTTTTATCGATTGATTTGGTTGCATGTCTATCATTGTGGCTCAGTGAATAAAGCATTGGGCTGGTGAACCTTAGATCCTGAGTTCAAATCTGCCATAGGCTGTTTTTCATAGTTAATGATATTAATTTTTAAAAATCATGTTATTTTTATCCAAAATTGCATATTGTATGCCTTTTTGACATATATACTTATGATGTATCATATCCTTCATGATGAACTCATTTTTGTGCTGATTTGAAAAACTCTTTAAGTTGTAGCGAGTCACCTTAACTCTCCTTGAAAGAAAATTGGTGTATTGCTTCGCACATATTGGTCTATCTCTCAGTTGGTTCATAGACAGACATGGTATTAGACAATACTTTTCTGTATAGGTTTCCTAAGGCAAGCTGATGTATCTTAGTACATAACCCCTATTCAATTTTAGGACACTTGGTTAAAGGAGTTGGAGTAACATAAATATATTTAACAATCAGGATATCAGATTTATGTGGTCAAACATGTGGATTATTTTGAAATACAGTTTTGGTGTATAATTACTATGATTTGTATAAGATACTTTGAATTACCAATTTCAAAATTAGTATTTATTAAAAATTTCTTAAAATGAGAATGTTTTTTCCTTTGGTATTGATATAATTGTTGGTATGGTATGTGAAATTCATTGTGTGGTGGATTTTATCGACTTTGTCAGATTTTCTAATGGTAGTATCTTCGCATCCCTTGTCGAAATGGACAATATTATTTGCCGAGCTCAATATTTTTATGAGTTGGCCATATATGACAGAGCTTTTACTAAATGAACACAAACCCCTCAAACTTGACCTACCTTGGAAGACTGATGGCTCTGAACATAAGGAAAAAATGCTGAATCAGATATTTTTTTTTTGGGGGGGGGGTACCCATAATAAAGGCATCGGTACTCGATTATGATAAAATATCTTCACCTCATTTTTAGTTTGATTTATAGCATAGAGGAGGTACTTTTTTAAGTCTGTCCATAATTGGACTGCCTATCTCACTTATCTATATTTCGGGTATCAAAAATAGCTGATAAAGCTGTATTTTGACTTGATAATTGAGACTAATATGCCTGGAATATGTGGCGCTGTATAAAAAGAACATGCATGGATATTTCACTGAAATATTTTGTAAATGGAGATAGAACCCATAGGTGATTCTCCGTGTAAAATATCACAAGGATTGGTAAAATGTGCTTCTGGACTGTTTTGCATGGTTTTAACTGAGACAAGCACTTAACATTAAGAACTTTCATTCATATGTCGATTCGATATATTCCTGTGAGCTTGAAATAAAACACACCACAGAGTCGTCCACTTCTGCTTCATACTTAGATATTTTATTGAGAGTAGACATTAACGGAAAACTGAACACTCAACTTTATGACAAACGGAATAATTTCAGCTTCTCCATCGTCAACTTCCCATATTGATGTAGCAATATTCCATTATCACCTACATATGGTGTTTATTTCTCTCAACTGATTCAATACGCAAGAGCTTGTTCTGCGTATGGTCAGTTTTTAAATCGAGGCAAGCTACTGATAAACAAGGTGATGGTACAGGAATTTCAAGTCTCGATTACAGTCTGGATTTCGCAAATTCTATGGTCGTTATAACAATCTTGTTTGTCAATACAACTAATCATTGGGTCAAATGCTGTCTGGCGTGTTTCATACCGATTGTTAGACCGTTCTTGGCACTGATTTTGACTACGTATAACTCCGTTTACCTGATCATGATATATGGCTCACGGCGGATGTGACCGGTTGACAGGGGATGATTACTCATCCTAGGCACATGATCCCACCGCTGGTGTGTCCAGGGGTGCGTGTTTGCCCAACTATCTATTTTATATTGCTTATAGAAGTTGAGATTGATCACTGTTCGTTATCTTCACCTTTCATACATGTATACCCATTTATATGGGGAAATCGCTGTATTTGTGTCTCGTTAAAAATTCCGATTATATTATAAGGTATTTGCACAGGATCATGACAATAGACATCTTTTTCACTTTGATGAAATGTTCCTTCCCAAAGTTAAGAATTATTTCCAGAAAACTGTTTCTCTCAAGTCAAAATTGGGACTACAAACAAGAAAATTGTACATGTACATCATAATGATTTTCGTTTGTTGTTTTACAATTGTAATCTATGAAGTATTCTTCCCTTCTGTGAACTGTTTCTTCTGAAAATTATGAAATATTTCAAGATATATGTGGGTTTTTCTTCCAACTGGAATCTGAAATTTCAACTATTTTATTCCAAAATTGAACAAAAGGAGTTGTTTAGAATCACAATGGTTTTTGTTTGATGTTTTATAATGGATTGTAACGTAGCACATCTTATTTACTTTGTTGAATGCAAGGTGAAGATAACGAACAGTGATCAATCTCATAACTCCTATAATCAATACAGAATAGATAGTTGGGCAAACACGGACCCCTGGACACACCAGAGGTGGGATCAGGAGCCTAGGAGGAGTAAGCATCCCCTGTTGACCGGTCACACCCGCCGTGAGCCCTATATCCTGATCAGGTAAACGGAGTTATTCGCAGTCAAAATCAGTGTGCCAAGAACGGCTTAACAATCGGTATGAAACACAATGTGTTTTCATACCTATTCCAAACTCTGAGATTTTGAATCATATATTTGACTACAATTGTTAAATGTAATAATCTTGCTGAAAACCCAGTTGATAGGGTATACACATTAGCATCATGTACTGAACAAGAGACCCACACGCCGTATCGGTCACCAGAGTATTAGTTAACGCATCACTAGTACTGAGGACTATGGAATCTTTAACAACTTTTCCTGTTCTGAATATCTAAGCTACATTTTAATATTCAGCAACAGTTTAATGTACCGAAATAATTTTGGCTCCACCCTGAAACCATTAAATCCTTACCCCCTAGGATCATAAAATTTACAATTTTGATAAAGGATCTACCTACTCTTCCTAAATATCTTTTTAGGTTTCAATTTAGTGTCAATAGCATTAAAGATACTTTTTAAATGTTTTTCACATATGTACTAAATATATCAAGGTTTGTCGGACCCGGAGACAGAAACTCTACCCCAGGGATCATGAAATTTACAACTTTGGTAGAACCACACATCACTATACATTTAGTTTTTCTTACACATGTGTTGTTGAGAGAACACGTATTTGAAAACTGGTCAATTTCTGTCAGGCCCCAGGGATGTGAGAGTCTCCAAATTTACAGTTTATGTCCCCTTGTCTTAAAAATACTTCATAACATTTTAAAAGAATTAGAACGATAGGTATCAAGAAGTTTAAAAAGTTTAATTGTTATTTGTTAACATGACAGACGACGACGGACACAGACCAGTTCGATAGGTCAGCTCACTTGACTCAGGTGACCTAAATAATAGTACATGAATAATGATCATTTACAGAAAATCACTATGCTGACACTGAGGACATTCTACAAATATGACAGATAAACACATAGTTTTGATGATAGATAATCACAAAATAATTGTACAGCTATATCCGAGCAGGTAGCCTTTTGGTCCATATTTATATCATCCTTAGTGAAGCGGTGTACATGTATCAATCTATTAGAGAAAGATCCATTTCTCCACTCATCATCTCCAGTCGATCTAATGCTTCTTTGATGCCATCTTTATCTTTTATAAGCTGTTTCTGCAAATAAATACAAGAGGCCCATAGGTCACAATGCTCACATCAAGCAATCTGGTCCCACTGTTCTTAATTAGAAAATTTTAAGATTGTTTACCCTCTTTATTCTCATCCAAAAAATCTAACCCATATCATGAAACCACCTAAGCCAAATGGGACCACGACTTAACACAACTTGAATCCACAAAACATAGGGATGTCTTATAATGACCTATATTCAAGTATCATATAAAATTTTATCCTTGATTTTAGCCCCAACCTAAACCATGGAGACTCCATCCTACCTCCCCCGCCCTCTTCTCCCTTCCTGATGCCAACATTTGAATAAACTTGAATGTGAACTACCTGACGATGCTTGCATACTAATATCACTAAACATACTACTCTTTGAGAATGTTTCCTGATATACAGTGTATTATCATGTAATACTCGCAATCCAACCCTTATTGTGACCCCACCTTACCCTTAGAGCCATTGATTTAAATATATTAATCAGAATTACCTGCGGATTCCTGCCTATTAACACGATTAATCAAATTGACCATTCATAAGATTATTTTTTTGAAAAAAAACAACTTTTGATTATATGTTCTCATGTAAAACTGAATCATTATTGTGATTTCATCCAACCTCTTGGCACTACAAATTGAACAAACTTGACTGCACTACATGAATATGCTAAGCTTGCACTAATTTTAATATGACTATAAACGTCAGAAACATATCTAAAAGAATTGTCCTAAATTGTGTTTATATTCCAAAACAAAACATTTATACCATATTGTGGTCCTACCCTACACATTGCAGTCATGATTTTATGAAACTTGACTCTGCACTACCTGAAGATGTTTGTATATAAATTTGACTTATCAAAGCCAGTGGTTTTTGAGAAATTTTTTAAAAGATGCCACCATGATCTCATTATTCCATGATCATCTCCCATCTGAAAAGGGTGTGACCAATTTGAATCCCCTTACTACTAACTCATAGATAATTTGAGGTGAGTTTAATTAAAATTGGCTACGTGTTTCTGGAGAAGAAGTAAACAAGAGGTCCACAAGCCTTATTGGTCACCAGAGTATTAGTTTAAAGAATAACTAGCCCCACGGACTAGGAAATCTAGAATAGTTTTACTATTCTACACATCTAAACTAAATTCTAATATTCAGCAGCAGTATAATTAACAAAATGTGTTCTAAAAACACTAATGCCCCAAAAGTGCTAAATTGATAAAGACATCCCATGCATGATACATATTTACATTTTCAACACTTAGATCCCTTAAAAACAATGAATTAAATATTTCTCACTTATAAAAGTCGTAGTAAGTACTCAGTATTGTTGTTTTCCTTTACAAATGATCCCTCATGGTAATTGATTATGGATTAAACTGATGTTAACATATTAAAAACACTGTCAAATGTCACTATTTGTGAATCAAGAAAAAGTTCCAGTTGTAGTATAAGCACAGGCGTTGGACGTAAATTTGACCTTAATCTTTGACCTTGAAAAACAATAAGCTTAATTCTTCGTTTGATAATTCGAAAAATGCGTGCCAAGTTTGATGACCCTAGTCTTAAGGTCTAGAGAAGAAGGTTAACAATGACGCAGATGACGGAGAAATTTACTTGATCATTAGGCGTATGTGAGCTAAAAACCGATTAAAATAAATCACCTGAGTTATTTTACTATGGTAACCTAGAAACAGAATCATATATCAATTTAAGTACAATGTATATGAAATTATTCCAAACCTCTCGCTCTTTCAAGTAATCTGGTCTTTTCCCCTCCAACCCTCGTATCTTTAAAAGCATATTTTGTAGGTCTTCTTTGCTGCTTTTCATAAATTCTTCTACTTTTGAATTAGTGGTCAATAATAGTTCTCGTTGGCTAAATGCTCCATGTGACTGTTGTTCATATCGCATTAACTTTACATTATATGCAATAGGTCCTGCAATACTAAATCCTAAATAAAATGACACTTCCTCTTCTGATTCATATCCTTTGTTTGTTCCCCTTATTTTGCTTATTCTAATTGGCTCACCATGCTTATTTTTAAACACAATGTATGTACTTGAACCATCACTGCTAGTTGTGGTTGTTCCGCATAAACGCCGGAGTTTTTCTTTCGTTTTAATATGGTCCCATAAAGAATTATCAAACTGAGAGTCAGGATTCTCCCGTACAAAAATTTCCCACCGATGACACAAAGATTTTATTCCTTTACCCTTTGCAAGAAAAAACTGCGGTGTTGGCTGAGAGATATTACGTTCCTCCTTTACATGAGAACTTTTTTGTACATTTGACTTGTACTTCTGTTGCTTGAAATTTCTTTTTAAATATGAAAGTGATCTTTGTAACAGCGAATCATCATAAAATACTTTTCTTTCACCACTAGGCCACAAAAGCATACTAATGAAAAAATATGCTAAATCTACCTTCTCATTGCTTGCAGAGATTATCTTCTGACAGGTTTTAAGTATATCACTTTCGGAATCACGATGTTGACCACCCATTATTCCCAAAACAACATTAACACAAATTTCGTTTGCAAGATCATTTGAATCTTTAGCTTCAATAGCCATGATATGTTTTTTGATTGTTATTAACTTGTCTGTAATTTGCCTTGCTAGATGTTTGTTCCCACAATTCTTTATATGATTAAAAATGTTCATGTATGAATTTCCTTTTAGTGTCCATAACCTTCCTCTGTGAAATTCATCCCGGCTTCTTTGATCTGCACTTTCTAACTGATAATCAATTTCGTGTTCCCCATATATTTTAGTGAAATTTTCCAACATCCGCTCATGTCCATAGTGGAAACTTCGATAGAATCTGTGTTCCTTCAATTTATTTGAATTGTACCGAAATGCTTCTTCTGGTGCATAAAATGTGGTATTAAAACAAATGTTATCTTCTAAGACTTTAAAAGCATTATGACCTTGTTCTTTCATTTCTTTCAATCTTTGATGAAACTTTCTCCATACGTTTGATATTTCCTCTGGAATGAAATCCTTGTCTTTGAGATACTGTACGATATCACTTTCATCCATGGAACGTTTGATGTTTTCCACCAAAAACTTTGTTATTTCGTTTATGGTGTAAATAGCATCATGGAATGGGTAGAGTAATTTTTGCGTGTCGGTCTCATCATCCCGTTTTCTTTGGGCATGAAGAAATACTTCCAAAGACTCTAAAATAAGCTCTAAATTTTCAATTGCATCTTTTGGCTGAAAAATGTTTGAATTTGTCAAATGTCTAAATTTCTCTCGCAGAACAAGGCCATAAGTATGAAGGATATATGATAAAGAGTGTATTGAAGATAAATCAACAGCTTCTTTGGCCCATCGTATAGCCTCATCATATCGTTTCCATTTTGAATATAACCGAACTAAAGCTTGTGCTAACATATAATCTTTGAATTTGTTGAAACCCAACTGTAATATTTCAGCAGGTTTTCCAAAATTATCTTCAGATTCACTGATTATCTCCAGAATTAAAGGACTAAATTGTGTGGTTTTCTCATCATCATACTCTTCCTTCTTCCTCCGCTTTAGCATTTCCAAAGTAAAATCTACCAGAAAATTTCTTCCATATGATGTACTTTGAAGTAAAGAACAATTGAGACATTCCTTGGCAATGTCGGCTAGTTGTGCTTTTTCACGTTTCATGATTTCTATTATAAGTATTTTGCCAAGGCTTGGGTGTGCTATTCGAACTTGTCGTCCACTAGATTGCTCTTTTTCTTCTATGATTAATAAAATTCTCAGAGGGCTTGACAAACGATCTTCCCAGAAACACACCTTACTTCCCATTAACTCATCACAACATTCCAGCGGAACAAACACTTTCACACCTCGTCTTGTTATAGTGTTTTTGATGTACTCAGGATTAAACTCGGATCGCATTATCATGATTGATATTAAATGTTTGGGATTATAGTCATCTAGTTCTCTTCCAGTTTGCTCTAACTCATCAAATTTCTCTGCAAACCATGTCTTTTCCTTATGGCTAAGTTCCTGTCTAAGAAAGAATACATTCTGACTTTCATAATCATAATCAGTTAATTTTTCCTCCCTCTGACATATCATCAGAAGACAACCCATGCCTTTATTCAAACCGCGCTTTCTAAATTCTATGTTAAGAAGTATTGTAAAATCAGTTAATGAAAGTTCAGTTTGAATGTCATCCAATAAGAGGACAACAGGCTGTGGTAGTGATTCATCTGTGTTATTTTCCATGTACTGCCATAGTGAATATATATGCGAAATGGTCGTTTCTGATATTTTTTGAATCACACAGCATCTGTACTTGCGTCGGAAATGCCACAAAAGTTTATGTCCGAGGGTTGTTGCCCCTGCTCCTGGTTCATGTGCAATAGTAAATGTGACTATTTTTCGTGTTTCTTCTTTTGCATGAAGTAGCAGATCTTGAGCTCTTTCTTGTAAATGATGGAATGTATGTCTTTCACAGACATGGTTTTCAAAATAGAAATTCCACCATGTCACATGTTTGCCTTTGTAAAATTGTAATTCTTGTTCTCGAGCAAATTGTTTCCGATCTTTAATGTTTTTGAATTTTTTGTTCTCACACTGATTGGCACTCAATATACTTAAGTTATCTAAACTATCTATAATTTTTTCATTAACATGCACAAGTGCCCCTGATGAACATGGTAACATACAATTCATCTTTTCATCATATCCCGTCAATGATGTTATTGTACTGTTTATGTGCTCCCATGGCATCCCTATGATTGATACTTTTTCCAGCTGTTCCTTATCTCCTTTAGATTCTTGTTGTATTATTTCAGCAAAATCATAAAAAATTCGTTGATGTTCTGCAATGACTACAAGAGGTCCCCAACCAAAATGTCTTGTTATTTCATTAAATGTATCAATCAATCCATCATAGTCATTTGAAAATAGGAGAACTAATATCACTGCTCTTCCTTTAGGAATTACAAAGTTTTGATTGAAAAATGAGACAGCATCACAAACACCAGCCGAATAAGATACATGCCAACCAGATCTGCTCAAATGTGGTTTCTCTTCAAAGTAATCACTTCGTCCATTGGCAAATATCCACACTGTCTTGACATCATATGGTAGGCCTAACTTGTTAGCTAGTTCTTGCAAGTTTCCAGCATTTTCATTGAACAAACGTTCTGTTTGTAGAGTAGGTCTTTCGGGATTTCGGTACATGTTACAAAGGCCATTTTTATTAGACATCTCATTAAAATCAAATACAGCAGTGAATTGAATTCGTTTTATAAAAGAGATACTTTCTGTCCATTGATCATTCATTTTATGTTCGTCCATGGGTTTTGCTAGCACAAGGATAGGCCATAATCGCTTATCAAAGCTAAACATTCCTCTTGTGAGAAGTCGCTCCAATTTTGTGGCAAATTTTCACTTTTTTCATTTTTGGTTGGTTTTCAAATAATGTTCTCTCTTTCACATTCTTAAGTAATTCTGCTGTGATAAAAAGTTGTTCTCGATCATTTATAAGACGCTCTGTTGATGACCCACTTCGCAAATAAAGCAAATGCTTATTTTCTATTGATTTGCTGGATAAATTGTTGATGTTCTTCAAATTTACTTTAAAATAGTATTATCTGCATTTATAGGATGATGGTTTTACATCTACTTCCATTACATAACGACAAATCTTTTCGCCGATTATTACTACTTTTACAAATTTTGGGTTGGATACACATTTTTTAACAATAGCCACGTTCTCGCTCATAAAGCATCTTGATATTCCATCTAGCAGTGCATCTGTATATTTTGATCTAGTATCACATCCAATCTCACTAATTTCAAAACCAACAATTTCACCATGTTTGTACTCTTCACCTTCAATGTTCGGAACAGAATCTGCTACTCCAAAATAGATGGTTCCGGTTTTTTTCGTGCATTGAGACAACCACAAGCAAATCTTAAGACTTCCATTTGGAATTTAATGAGTCTTGCTTCCTTTGTTTTATTTACACAAGAAAAAAACGATTTAAATTCTATACACGTTGTTGATAACGTTCCATCATTCTCTGGTTGGTTGAAAAATTTTCCTGCATGATACACTACATATTCAGAATCTTGCTCGAAATCTCTTGGAAACTGAATACAAACTTCCTGTCCTGTTCCTACTGATTTCTTTACATGCTTTTTCGCAACAGCTTTTGGTGAAGATTGTTGATTTTCCTCATTTCTCCTTTGATTCAAAATTGGGTCCTCATTTTTCCTTTGATACAAAATAGGGTTCTCATTTTCCCTTTGGTATAAATTAGGGTTACTTTCAACAATTCTATGACCTGAATGATCAAAATCCTTCATTCTATCATCTGGCATTCTGGTTTCCGGTACTTTTTCAACAGTATTACCAATATTTACTGGGAATTCCTCACTGCTTAGATGAACTAATTTACTATTGCTAACTGAAGACCGTTGTTCACTGCATGTTGTTGGTACAGTTTCTTTAATAAACCCATCTGAATAGTCTTCTGGATTGAAAATATAGTATTCTTCTGAAGAATGAAAGGAAAAAGGAAAACTTTTTGGGTTTTTTGGGATGTCTTGATAAAGGTGTCATGAATCCTCGACGCTGCTTTTGTAAAAGACTTCTACTAACCAAAAGAATGGCGGTCTCAAATTTTAATATAGCAGAAAGTTCCTTATCCATAACAAATGCAAGTTTACATTGCGTTGGGAGTTGTACATTTTTCTTCTTGCTATAACTGTACACGCCTGATTGTCTACTCTCTGTAAACATATCCCTTTTGCTTGGTGGAAGTAGATTTAGCCATTGGTCCATATTCTTGCCAATTTGTTTCCAAAGACCATTTTGTTGTTGCTTTTCTGTGAATTAATCTTCACAACTTAATAAAAAGAACACAAAATTTCTTTCGAGTTCATTCACATTTGTCCATCCTCCATGGAGGATACGTAATTTGCACGGCTTGCAACTGCTTTCCTGCACTTTGTTTAATCGAAGTAAACGGCAAAGAGTACATTCATAATTATTGGAGAAAGCATCTGGAACCGGGTAATTCATTGCTTCACTAACTTGTTCAGCATTACAGTTTTCTTCCTGAACTGGCTTTGATGGTAAATTTTCTTCTGTCAACTCTTCTGAACAAGTAGTTTTCAACTGAGTTGCTTTATGCGGACCATGTTGAATACTAAATTCTTCATTGCGTTTTAAAATAATTTTTTTGAAGTACATTCCTTTTATATTTAAATCTCTGAAGTCGTATTGAAACTGTTTTTCATCAATGTAACTGAAAAACACATACCCATCGATGTGTCTGTCGACAATACACTGAGAGAAATGACTGATAATTTGATCATTCACTGTCAGAATTATCTTAATGAATCCTGAAATTTCCTCTGCTGTATGATTCATCAATGGATTTGAAATTCCTTCATTGATTTTATCCCTAAAACCTAAGATTTTTCTTGCAAGTCCAACTGGTAGTTCTGTATCTAATATAAAGGATTCTATGTCGCTTATATCATAAGAAAATAATGTTTGCCCATCCAAATCAGTAAGAATACTAAACTTTTCCAACACCACATCATTTATACCAACTTCTTTCTTTAACCACTGCTCAACATCTCTTTCTGAGCTATCTGTAGTCACACCTGAAACAAAACATTAAAACACTTGATACTAATAAAACAAGATTTGTTTGTAAAACAGTGATGGTTCCCATATGGCAGCAAAGCTGATGATGACCATATTCAAAGTTTTTCAAAAGTAAATCAAACCCCAATGTCTAGGTCATGTGATAAACAAAGTTGGTACCAAAAGAAAGGTCTTGTCACAAGGAATACTCATGTTAAATATGAAAACCCTATCACCATCCATTAAAACGTTATGGCCCAGATCACCCATTCAAATGTTCAAAGATTAAAGTTTTTTGCAAACAGACAGACTAAAAACTATATGCCCCAAATCTCCGATTGTAACAAGTATCACTACTTCCATGGGCTCTGAAATCTTGAAAAAAATTCCTGTTCTGAATATCTAAGCTAAATTCTAATGTTCAGCAACAGTATAAAACAAGATACGTTCTCAAAACTTCACTGCCCTCAAAAGTGCATACACTGATGAAAGGCTTTAAATAATAGGTATTAAATTAACATTAAAACATCAATTTATAAATATATATATATTCTTTTAAAGAAAAATTTATTTTAGTCTGATCGGGCTAGTGCGGGGAAAATTCTACTAGTCCGACAGAAATTTTACTAGAAATCGGGCGTCGGTCTAGCGTTTTTCGCCCAGACTGGTTCATACTAGACTTCATTCATTTTCTTACTTAGATTTACGGACGACCCAAAGAAATCATTTATAATACCTCAATTTGAAACATTGAATTAATAAAATGACATTCTTTTTCTTACAGGAGATAATTTGTAAATGTAATATGTATGGAACTAAGTGATTTCATTACATTTTTATGTTAAAACTCTTTTTACTTCTGGATTGGCTTACCAGTCAAGGGTTCTTGCATTCAACCTCTACCCTTGATTGAGACAAAAATGTTATCGTATGGCTGAAAGTTGATTGAACTAGTCCTTTGCATATCCTTTCCCTTGTACATCAGTAACTGTAATTTAGCTGGAATTCCAAATTCTGTCCTTATGTTTTCTTTCAAGTTAAATAAGGAACTGTGTTTTGAATCAATCTCCATAACAGTCATTTTTTGTCTATACCACAGACAAAGTGGAATTTCATGGGAATGAATGTGTTTTTGTTGGTCTTCACAAAGACACTGAGCAGTTTCTGGGTTTTTTAATTCCTTTGTACAATTTCCTTCAGAATCCTTTATATTTCGTCCAATTTCAATTGCAGTTGTCTAGCCCTGTAAAGATATCAAACTTCAATTGATCACTGTTCGTTATTTTCGCCTTTCATGAATTACTTTTTAGTGTTACCATTGTTTATATCATTAATAAACCTAATATCTTTCATTCTATTTCATTTCTTGGTGAAAACAATGCAATCACCATCCAACATATCTTTAAAGCAGGCCTAATAAATATGATATGCAAGTGACCCTTCTATCACATCAAGCAATTGATTTTAAAGGCAAATGCCTATTAATTTTATGTGATTGATTGGTTGATTGATTCACACTTAACAATTTTTCAGTTATCTGGTGGCTCCAAGATTTTATTGGTGGAACAGAGAACCCAGATACAAGTACCTGGGAAGAGACCACCGACTTTCCGAGAGTAAACTGGGAACCTTTCTCACTTACCGGCGCGAGTGGGATTCGAACTCGCGCCGACAGAGGTGAGAGGACGTGTGATTTTGAGCCCAATGCTCTAACCACTCGGCCACGGAAGCCCCTAATTTTGTGTGCATTATGCATATGGGTGTGTGGGTTTCCACAATTGGAAAATAAGGTAATTTGCAAAATATTCTTACTAGTTATGCTTTGCAATTTTACATTATATCCAAAGGCATAAATTTAGTAGAAGGTTATTCTACATGGTTGTATCAACTACAAGTTGTGAAAGAAAATTGCATGATCAGACCCACCCACCCCACCCCCGAATTCAGTAATGTGCCATTGCAAATTAAAATGTGCCTTAGATAAAATAAAAAAAATATAAATGTATTAAAGGGACTGGTTCACGTTTTTCGAAAGAAATAATTTTTAATTGTGATGTTAAAAATAAAAATATAGCTCATTTAATGTTGACAACCAAAATTTGGACTGTCTGAATATAAGGATATAAGAGCAATATTTTAACTTTGATTTTGTGGTATGTAAACAAAGAGTCTTTTTATGTAAACAAACAAACCAGTGAAACGTTAATTTTGTAATTCAAAGCATCTGTATTTTGTACAATTACAAATTTTAACTTTTAAATGACACATTTTACCTAAAAAAAAATCGTAAACAATAACACACCTCAATCTTTGTTTTCAAAATAAATAATTAACTCTCTATAATGAGCTTCCGTCATGATGAATAACCTTAGTTTTTTGTGAAACCTTCTAAAACATATTAGACTGTAAATTTTGATTATTTAAAGTGAAATACAAAATTTGGAGGACAATCGTGAATCAGTCCCTCTAAAGCTTTGGGCAATTTTAAATACCAACATAATCTATGATTTCATATAGTAAGTGATACACTCTAAAGGCTCATTTGATACTTAAAAGTAATTTTGACATGAGAGTTAATTAGTAGTAAATATTTACCAATGAAAGGTGAGCATGAAGATAATGAACAGTGATTAATCTCACAATTCCTATAAGCAGTGCAAAATAGGGAGTTGGGCAAAAATGGACCCCTGGACACACCAGAGGTGGGATCAGGTGCCTAGGAGGAGTAAGCATCCCAAGTCAAGTGGTCACACTCACCGTGAGCCCTTTATCTTGATTAATGTAAACAGAGTTATCCGTAGTCAGACTCAGTGTGCCAAGAATGGCCTAACAATTAGTATGAAACATGTTGAACTTCTGAAGAAAAAACAGTATCAATGTTTTTCAATACAAAACTGCAAATAAAATTAACAAGCCACACATTAAATAAAATTTTGATGTAAATGAGTCCCCTTAAAACATTTCCCTTGTGAGTAACCATCAAAAATAGCAATATTCATGTTGAGGATATAAAATTGTCAAAATTGTGTAATGTTTGAAATACCTGAACACACATTTGTACCTCTACCTCTACTTTCTTGAGAAATATGTTGAACTCGTCCTTTATAAACTTTATGGCATGTTTGATGCCGCAATGCCGCGCCTAAACAAAGATGAACGCAACCGGGCTGTAGTGTAAAACGAATAATAAAATGCATAATAAAAAGATTATCTTTACCAAAATTAATCTTGCTGTGCGTCCAACACATTTATTAGATGTGTACTACAATTACCTTTGATAAAATAAAGTAATTAAATGCATACTAGTAATTTTCAGAGGGCCTTGACTATAGAAAGCATTTAAAGAGCCAATTGAGCATTCAAAAGCTCTGCCAATACATTAGTATTTAGGGCTAAGTATTAAGAAATTCTTTTTTTCCAGATTTTTGTGAATTATCTTAAACATGTTTGCTGTGAAGTTCCAGACGATAGACAGATATTGGTCAATGCATGCCCCTTTCGGAACAACCCAGTACAATGTATCAGGAATGATGTCTAGAAATAAGTTTTAAGAAGTTGAATATAAGAGCATTTTTGTTAAATGTGATGCAAGTACATTTAAATCTAGTGATTGAAAGTAAGTACTTGAACATTCTTGAACATTCGTATACGTTGAACTTGCAGAGGAACAATGGGTAGTACTTTTTGATAACATTGTTGCTTAGCAACCAAATATATTTGAATGCAAAAAAATTAATTATTTTAGATAAACAATAAAGATCTTTGTTTTAATGTTGCAATATTTATTCTATTTAGTGGAACATAATGGCAAAACGTCATATTAATAGAAAATGGTGGATATGTACAATGTATATAAAGTACAAAGTTTCCATTTTATGACCTTTTACCTTAATTATCTTCATATTTTTTGTTAAAAACCTTTTAAAATGATTACGATTTATTTAAAGATTATATCTTTAAAATAATGTGACATTTACTAAAATTGTGTCGAATGTGTGTAGAAAAGCCAATTATGGTCAAAATTGTACTATGAATGTTGTTACTTAGCAACCAAAAGTATTTGTTTGTCAATAAAATTGATTAATTTGATTGTGATGCTTATGTAGTTTTTCAAAGGCACATCAGCTCATACATTCAGAATGTCCTATTTTTTACTTTAATCTAGTAAGAGGGGTCAATATATATATTTCAGAGAAAAAAATTGCAAAAATATGACCTTCGACCCCTTATATCTCTTTGAGGTCATGGGATACCTTGACAAAATATTCCCTGTCCAATTCCTAACAAAATTATATGTTATATGCCTATCCCAAATCGTGATACATGCAGATTTTATTCGATGTAAAAATATTGTCTTTAAAAAACTCTAAAATGTACCGGTAGAGAAAGGGTTAAAGACTATAATTTTTGACATCATAGACAGTTGCTTCTTCAACAAATAAGGAAAAGGCAATTATTCATATTCAGTGGTCTGTCATTCAAACATTTTACTTTGTTAAACGCGACTCAGATACTCTGAAGTTGAAATAAAAAATGCACTGGAGTTCCTAGGTGCCAATATCTTCGTAGTCTTCGGTGATTGGGTCTTCCAAGTTGATGATGCAAGAGTTTCAACAATCTCATTTAAAGTCACAATTTTGCAAATTATATGGTCGTTATAAAGATCTAGTTTGCCGATACAATCTATCATTGGGTCTGCTGTCTGACGTGTTTCATTCTGATTGTTAAGTCATTCTTGGCACACTAATTTTGACTACCCAATGATGTTTGTGCTGGATATAGAAAAATTAAATTCCATTTGGCTCCACTTTTTTGGCACGCTGTTTTTGACTATATTTAGCTCTAAAGCTTCATAGTTATTTCGGATTTCAAACATTTTAGGTTGAGCATCACTGAAGAGACATTATTTGTCGAAATGCGCATCTGGTGCATCAAAATTGGTACCGTATAAGTTTTACATTACATCGTCATTTGTGGTTACCTTTCTCTCCTTGTTTAGTTCTGATATGCACTGCTTATAACCTGGCGTTATATACAAAAAGTATACTTTTGAATAAAAGCCATTAGTTGGCATTGATTTCCTTTTTCTACTTACTGCTAGAAAGTCTTTTTCCGCTCTCCCTGACAGGATCGATTGTCTGCTAGTACGCACACGTGTAATGAATCTTCTTAGTTACACCGATGCTTTAATTACACATACTTTATAAACAGCGAGTGTCAAGCGTGTAAATTACATCGACGGATATAATGAAAAAGCGGTTTTGCAAGCTATTTTCTCCGCGAGCGAGAAACGTAATTCAAAATAATTTTACGTCATATTTGGTATGATATATTTTACAGATTAGGGTCAGGTCATACACTAGAACCTACCACTATAAAGTCCATATAATCTCTATTATGCTATAAAACCAGTTTTCTCAGATTGTGTCAAAACCGTGTGGTTTATTTATAAATGTGACAAGTTCTTAAAAATCTGTAACATTTTAGTCTTACTTACAAAACCTTTTGTAAAACAGGGTCTAGACCCATAGCAGTGTTTTGTGGAATAGTTGGGGATATCCAAGAAGCAAAAATTTGTATCAAACATAGACCCCAACCCTTTTTGACCATACGTTAATCATATGTTCAAATTTTCATATGTTGAACATATGTTAAACATATCAATTTTTCAGTTTTTGTTAATCATATGTTTGAAGTTTGCAGTAAGTTAAAATATGTTTCAAACATACGTTAAACATGTTCAAAACATATGATCATCATATGGTGATAAAATAATGTTTAACATATGTTAAACATAAACATATGTTTAACATATGAATATCCAATCATATGTTAAATATAAATTGCAATTTTACTTGTGTGTGACTTGTGTGTAAGGTGAAGATAACGAACAGTGATCAATCTCACAACTCCTATAAGCAACACAAAATAGATAGTTGGGCAAACACGGACCCCTCGACATACCAAAGGTGGGATCACGTGCCTAGGAGGAGTAAGCATCCCCTGTTGACCGGTCACACCCGCCGTGAGTCCTATATATTGACCAAGTAAACGGAGTTATCCACAGTCAAAATCAGTGTGTGATAAATGATTTCAACTCAATAAATCTTAAATTCAAAGGAGGACGTAAATATCAAGTTGTATTTAATAAATGGACAGTGGAAATTGTGTTTCAGATGTGATTTTTATTTCGCAATGAAGTTGAGATTAATTTTGGTCTATAAGGATGTACATGTAACACTACACGACCGAAGCTCTTTGTAGTTTAGAACCGGATGGACAAATGTGTACTCCCATCGTTCCGTCAGACTCGTGTAGAAAAGCAGTAAGCTTCAAAGCATAGTTCTATTGCAACAATTCAATGTTATTTTCCCTGCAAAATTCAAGGGAATTTCTGCAAATCGTTCAGTGTTATAGACGAATGACTGTCAACAAATAATTATTTAACGCTTACATGAAGAAAAAAGAATCAATGAATTTGTACTGTCTAGCCGTCATGAAGATGCACAAGAGATGTATATAAAAAATGAGTAGGAGTATCATCAGGCTTGACACATTACAAGAAAATAAAACCCACTGAGCGGGTCACACTTATAGTACGTTAAATGGTTTTTTTTTACAACATTTGAGTTGGTGTTGATCAAATGAATCATATTTTTGATGATTGTCTTTATACCTTTGAACTTTTGATTGAACATGAAAAATGTTTTATCATGTATCACGAGTTAATCTCATACGCGCCGGAACATCTACCTATCGAATGTTAAACTTGATAACCTTTAATTAGTGACAAATCGTGTATCTTATTTGGGGGATGCCCTTAAGTAGTTGTCAGTGTTTTAGAAAAGAGATACAAATCTTAACAAACAATCTAGTTCAATATATATGCTATAATCGATAATAATTTTCTGATTCAATTATTTCTGGCTCCTTGATTAATTAAGATCCAATGAGCTTTTAATTTGAACTCCTTCCTCCCCATGTGTGTTCAATGTTAATGTGAATTGGGCATGTCATAAGACAATAGATCGGTTAATATTGCACTCTAGCTGTATAGAGATAGTTCAATATGCATTGTTTATGAGCTCAGGTTTCCATGATTGACATTAATGTATCATGATCAAACACTTTTTTCTGTTAACCCCGAAGTGCACTAGTGGATTGTTGGAATCTGTTTCCACAGGGATTACCAAAACCAATATATCAAGGCTTCAAATAATTCAAAATACGGCAGCAAAAAATCGTTATTTCAAATAAAAACCTTTTTTTTTAAGAAAATCTCTTCATTGGTCACCAGCTGAATATCGGGCACACTGCATGGTTCTTCTCTATATTATACCCTGCCATCGTACCTTAAAAATCCTCAACCATAAAGCACCAAAGATGATGTGTTCAGCGGAGTCAATGCTGCTCGTGAAACTTCGTGTGCGCTCGTACATGTACGGTATTGTACGCGTCGTTTTCTCTATACCGCAACGTCACTCTGTAATAATTTGCCGTAAAGTCTCCTATTTCTATAAATTACAAGAAACTATTTCATGATAACATAGTCTACACACGTAACGTTAACTTGTATTATATAACTTTCTACCTGGACTATACATGTATAGTTATGCAGTTTCTGATTTAGATCATTTCAGTCTCTTTACATTTATTTTAACATTTTGTTCTGATTAAGTCACACTTTCATTTATTTAGTCCTTTCTCTATCGGCACATTTTAATGCTTTTAAAAAAGGAAATATCAATATTTTCCTTTGAAAACGATTACAATCTATATGTATCCCGACTTGGGGTAGGCATATTGCAAATAATTTTATTAGGATTTCGACAGGAAACAATTTATTGTTAAGTTTATCATGCTATCCCATGACCTCAAAGAGGTCTACGACGCAAAGATCGTATAAGTGTATATTTTTTTTCAATCCTTTTCTTTCTGAAATATATGTAATATGATCCCTCTCATTAGATTAAAGACAAAAATAGAAAATTCTAAATTCATGACCTGATGTGTCTTGAAATACCACAGAAACATCACAATCATATTAGTCACTTTTATAGACAAATAGATATTTTGTTGATAAGTTGCAACACTCATTGTACAGTTTTGAAAATAATTTGCTTCTTTGCATCCATTCGACTCAATTTAAACGTAGCAAATCATTTTATAACTGTCTGAAGAGGCATTAAAGCCGAAAGCGCTAACAGTGAAATAATATTCCAGTTTTGTGTTTCTTAACTTTTATTAGTGGATGTATTTAATGTATCAAATACCGAATCTTTTTACAAACTATATATATTGACTCCAATTTTTTTTTTTTTTGGCACGCTGTTTTTGGTTAAAATAGCTCTAAAACGGATTTCAAACATTTAGGTTGAGCATCACTGAAGAGACATTATTTGTCGAAATGCGCATCTGGTGCATCAAAATTGGTACCGTATAAGTTTTACATATATATATATATAGATAGATAGATAGATAGATAGATAATACTAAAAATACTAAATGTATAGCTTCTGAAGATTTGAAATGAAAGCGCTAAAGCTTTACTAAACGTCTTCGTGTTTCATTCTTATTTTTTACATATATATATATATTCTGTGCTTTATATTAATTATTTATTCACTTAGGGCAGTTATGTTCATTTAAGAGTTCATTGCTATTTCTGTGCTTTATATAGAATATTTCGAATACAGTGTGTATCTTGTATGATCCTCTTAAATGTACGTTAAATAACTGTATCACATTTCCATTCTCAATGACCGTGTAGCGTGTGACAGCGTGGCGAGAATTCCATCGTCATCGAAAGCAAGTTTTTTAGACTTGCCTAGATGGTCGATCGATCTAGCGCGCTGGCTACATGCTGCTAGATTTGGTTCCGCAGGTCGTGAGTTCAACCCCAGGTAGGGTCGGAAGTGGGTATCCACATAAAGTGAAATTTTCTGTGCTTTATATATATATATATATATATATATATATATATATATATTCTGATGTTTAGTAACAAATGTAGTTTTTAAATGACACCTTAGATATTCATTGCAATGTAAATTAGTTTCAGCCTGGCCTAAATTTAACCAAGTTCTTCAAGAGGGAACGTATATAAGCCACTTACCATAAGCAAGATACAAAAGTGACTGTTTTAGTCACATCATCATTTGCTCAATCCTCGTACTTAAACCTTAATATTTTGCAATCATGAAAGGCGAAGAATCATGCTTTTCGAAAGTAAGTTTAAAATTATCACAACCCCTTCCCATAGCTAGACTTATATATTGTTTATACCAAGTCATTGCTGATTCAAAGGAAATATCAGCAATGCAGTGAACCATTCTTTGATAAAACCTGGAAATATCTTCTTTTTTTTTTTTTAGCATACATGTATGTTTGAAAGCATATTCTTTATTCAGTTTTACACTTTATGACTGCCGTCATGCCTTGGAACAGACAGCACATACAAGTTCTCGCCCGTTTACGTAAGGTGGACATTTCAATGAGCCACATCTTGCCTCCACTAGATAGAAAAGATAACCGTTATGATTCGAATGACCACCAGCTATGGTATCAGGGTTCCTATCCACACACTTGTAAGTCGTGGCAGCAGCATGTCCAGCATTCCCCGCCATTAGATATCCATCGTATTCCAATTTCCAACCTTTGTAACACGTTTTCCTTGCTTTAGCAATGAAACAAACATAGATTATGAAAACTACATGTATATTGTATGTTTAATATATATATATATATATATATATATATATATATATATATATATATATATATAAAAGCACTAAAGTTCCAACAACACCCGATACCTCAAAGTGTCGGATCCACAACATGGATACAAGGTCAAATACAAAAAATTATACAAAGCACTAAAATGACCAACGACACGAACAACGAGATTGTCAAATTTTCGGGACCTTCAGGACAAACGAAAACAATTACATAATGTGGTCAATATCAACAGAGCATAATAACAAAAACTACATATAAATACATCTAGCACTACAACTACACTAATCTACAAACGTATTTACAACGCAGACTACATGTTTTTGGTCTTTAGGCTTGCCAATCAATGTTAAAAGAGGAGCAAATTAGGACATGCTTTATTCGTCCAAAGAGCTGATCCAAAATGTCCGAATAGAAAAACAATAAACTTAATTAATCTCAAGTGGAACGAGTTAACCCAATTACGTTGACAAATAGTAAAGCTAAATCGTACCCAGAGAGATTCTATTTTAACAATGCATAATTTATAAAAGATAATAATAAGTAACAAATACAAAAAAATAAATAAATAAATAATAAATAAATGAAAATAAGCTATGTAAACGAAGTAAGAGATGAACAAAGTTTGAATAAGTTAACAAAATGGACCAACTCCAAACAAAAACAAAGAATAGGCAGCCCAGGAAATTGAATCAACATCAGACATTCCCGTACTGATCATGTCTAGGGTGGATGTGTAAAAAAAAAAAAAAAAAAAAAAAAAAAAAAAAAAAACACATAGAATCACGGAAACTGATAAATGGGTTTTACATGTAAGCAATCGGTTATGAAGTTCAAAAAAATTAAAAAAGATTGTAAACAGAATTGGAAAAAAAATGTGTGTTCAAATATATATATATATATAAATATATATATATATATATATATATATATATAAGTAGCGTTTTAGGGGCATAACAAAGCTTCCTTTAATAGGGGAAGTCGTTGTGGCCGAGTGGACTTACGCACTGGTTTGACAATCTTGCTAGGCGGTGGGTGCCGTACGTCGCTGGTTCGACCCCGGGCTGGGGCGAACATTTTCAGTACCTAGTTGTGATTATTTAGTGCTTTATATATATATATATATATATATATATATATATATATATGTGTGTGTATGTGTGTGTGTGTGTGTGAAAGGCAAAGATAACGAACAGTGATCAATCGTATAACTCTTATAAGCAATACAGAATAAAGAGTTGGGCAAACACGGATTCCTGAAGGTGTGATCAGTTGCCTAGGAGGAAATGCCATATCCTGTCGACCGGTCACACCCGCCGTGAGCCATATATCTTGATGAAGTAAATGGAGTTACCCGTAGTTAATTTACATTAATATTTATCAAATTGTGATGTTTAAAATATTAGAAATTGCATGAAAAGATTCATGCGTACCTGGGAACACTCTTAGAACAGATCGATTATTGACCAGGCAGACAGCGCAAGGTACATCATGTTCATAGAGACTGCTCAGGTAATCCGTGGTTTGGTACTCTGCTCCATATACATAAGCTCTACCGCCGTCAGCCCCATTTTTGAACCGGCCCCACTCAGGATCTCTTGGTAAACAAAGGGGCTCAACAGCCGCTCCCGAGTAGGTATAATGTGATCCACCAGTGTATCCTGTCATAGGAAGATCATTTTTACTGGTGAGTATTCCTTCATTACAAAATCCAGTTCCTCTTATCTACATCTACACTTACCAGAAAGAACCAGCTCGGCATTCGAGGGACATGACTTCTTCCCCCATCTTGTATAGACAACGCTCTTGTTTATTCTACCTGTATTGGACAAAGACAATTAATATCCTCAGTAATGGATAACTTATGACTGGGTTCAGTGGATATTTCAATACTATTTAGTAGAGGAAATCGTTATAACAAAGCTCATTAAAGCGAAGCTATTAGAATGGGTTTAACAAAAGAAATTAAACAGAATAGTGATAACTCTTTTATGCCTTTAAAGATAGTCAATGCTTTCTCTAAACTATGTTTATAATACAATGTAGTTAATAGGTTACAATGCAATCAATCACATGATTCCGGGCCTTCCCGGCAAGTCCATCCCTTCTATAAGCGCAACAATTGGATTTAATACATTACACGTGGTATTTTCGAGTTAGCTGGAAAGGTCCAAAATGTGAGAATACGCTTATGAAAATGAAAAATAAAATTTCGATGTTTTATCAAATGTTTTAGAAATGAAGTTTTGTTGTTTCCTCTACATGCACATGCATATAGATGATATCGACATACTCATAACGATGTCGTATCGATATCGACAATTTCTATTCGGAATGTGTTGAATTAATAGTCTTAGTACACACAGTATAATGTCTGTCTACGATGTCGATATCGTCAATATCGACCTTCTCTCAACGATATCGTATTGATATCGACAATATTTTAAATGTGTTTGAATTAATATTCTTAGTACACACAGCATAATGTCTGCCTACAATGTCGATATCGTCGATATCGACATTCTTGCAACTGTATCGTATCAACATCGACATTTTCTATTTCAAATGTGTATGAACTGATAGTCTTAGTTTACACAGAATCATATCTGTCTACGATGTCAATATCGACATTCTCACAACGATATCGTATCGAAATCGACAATTTCTATTTTAAATGTGTTTGAATTAATAGTAATAGTCTACACATCATAATGCAAACACTACGCTAAGCAAACCGATCGTGACTCGATATAGACACGATCCCGTCGATATCAACGATATTGACAGGAAGATAAATTAAACCTATTTTAGTCCCCATACAACAATTAGGAAAACGATCATGGTTCAATATCGACACGATATTGTCGATATCAGCAATGTCGACAGAAAAAGAAATCATATCTATTTAAATTCTAACACTGCGTTTAAAACGATCGTGATTCGATATCAACGCGATATCGTCGATATCGACAGAAAGAGAAATATAAAGACAAAAAGCTGTTATATATATAAACATGCGTGTAATAAAGTATTTATCAAGTTAGTAAAAAACCGTGTTATCATTAATGTGAAGTATGGGCATTCTAGGTAGGGGAGCACATTTAATTTTATTATTTATTTCTTAATGAAAGTACGGAGTTATCTAAAGATTTGTTTAAAAGTAAAGCCATTTTTAATTTTTAGTTGTTTAGGTGATTAAAATTTGATTCTTTGCTCACATTGCATCACAGTTGAGTACATAATGAAATTCATCTCCAATTGTAAATATGTATATAGCAGACCTTAATCACCTATTCCTGATTACAATGGAAACCTTACGTTAAAAATAAACAACTGCTTATATGGTACACATTTCTTTGAGCTGCTATTTATCAAATTGAAATTACTGGCATGTGATTGTCATTGTTCATGATCCTTCTTTTATTTGGTGAAATTGTGCTCCACGTGCCGTGAAACAATTTACCGACGAGTGATGGGAATAACACGGGTGTTTATATACAGGATTTTGAGAATTTGGGCGTTTCATAACGTTTGCAGGAAAGTTTACATACGTATATGTACCGAAAAGACAAACGTATCATTAAACAACAATTACAAGAATTGAATGATTTATAGCTAATTTCTAAATAATGAATGGGGTGGGGGGGGGGGGGGGGGCATGCATGCTGGTCAAGCGAAAAGGTTTTTTGGGTGAATCATTTCGGAAATTATTTCTTTGTTTTATCACACGGACGTATACGGTGGCATCGACGGAGGTACAGGTGACATCCGCAGAGAAGCGCGGTGGTATCCACGGAGATCCTCCGTGGACTTCAATGTCTAGCTCGCGCGGAAAAAATAGGACTTCAAAGGTGCCAACAATTTTAAAGGTTCACCGTGTTGGGGGCAAATTTGTTCCACTGCGTTGCGTGGAACACACATAGAACTCGTATCATGTACTGTATACTTAATGTTGCTGTTTTATTTCAATTATATGATGGATTTATGTCTCACGTTTAGCCTAAACAAAATCGATTTCTTCTTTAAACTCTGGGATGAAGTATATTTTTCTGATCACTTAAATCAAATAGATGCATAAAAATCATCATAGAATGTGTGAAATAAAAAATAATTCATGTATGCTTGTATGTTGATAAACCTTTTTTCTCAACATCAGCTTTCATTTGTTTCTTGAATGTATTCATAGATCGTTCCATGGAATTTTTGAAACTTTCAAACTGCTGCTTCAAAGCTCCAATCTGATGATCTCCAAGAGCTGACGACAGTTGTCCAGACAGGAAGCCATGCAAGATGTCTTTACAGCTTCCGGTTTCTCTATTAGTTTGAGAAATATGGACCATCAGCAGGAAGGTTAGTAAACGCATCATCTTAGATGTAATCTAACACTGAGGGGGATAAAAATAAGTACAAGCATTACCATCATATAATAATCCAAATTGTAAAGAATTCAGAATGGCTTGAACGATGAAATTTAAAAGTATTTGAATACACATTCAATTTTCATGATTCACTGTAAGACGTCGATGCTATGTGTGAGAGGAAATGAAAGATTACAAGATTAAGAGTAGGTCATACACGGACCCCTAGACAAGCAAGAAGGGGAGGGGGCAATTACCTAGTATGAATATGTAGTAGTGCATTTGTAATGTTATCAACTGCAGGATTTTCTTGATAACAATTAAAATCTGTAAATTATTTTTGCTTTCATTTTCTCTGGTCAAAGATCTATATGCATTATGAAAGAATTTGTTGTTTTTCATCACGTTTGATCAAATCACTTTGCAAATAAGATGAAACTGTTTGTATTCTAATTTGTAAAATCTAACATTTGACTTTCTGAATGCACCATTACAATGGGGTGTTACGTGAAAAGTCAGAGGAACCGTACGAGCTTCTATTTTGATCAATATCTTCTAACTGGAACCCTTTTCTTAATTTACCATGCTTTCTTCAAACATGTTTATATTATGAAGAGGCTGTTTACGATAGAACCATGCAAATGGCTATTGATGGACATGTGTCGGAATTTCATGAAACTTGGTATATATGCTTTAGATAACATAACTTGAACGTAAAAATAATTATTTTCATTCCACTTGATCGGTAACCATGGAAACGAGAGACACTTGGTTTTCCCCATTTCTATATTTAGATCTATTAAAAAAAATCAGACAATGTACTCTTCTTTTTGGTTTAATGCAAAACCCATGTTTTGCAATTTAATGATACCTATTTCATGATATTGCAGAGACAGATAGGAATTAATAACACATAAACCATCAAAATTTAATACACAGTGCAATAAAATATCAAAGTTTTAAAATGAGAGAAATGCTGAAATTTTACCTAATTTCACCTATTTGCACTGAAACAGGTATAGTTACCCAAAAAACCCTTCATGTACTGCCCCAACGTCAGTAAGTTAACCAGATCAAAGTGTTTCAGTTGAATTTATTATGATAACACAATGATGTTGATGGTAAAAAGCTGTAAAAGATACAAAAAGTTCAATTACAATTGATGTCCAAACATGCATTCCATAAATAGACACACAACATAATTAAAGAATGAATTATGGCACAAACTGTTTTCCATAGTTTTAAATTTTGAACAAGGCCACATTCTAATTTACTAGCAATTCCAAAATTTATACTATTGTCCTTGATTACAGTGCAGAACACAATACCAAACTCATAGAAAATAATTATTGCATCACATAACTATTCATTTTACAAAATGATAGCAAACGTTCAATATGTGAAACACGTGGTACATCGTACATTCAGCACGGTCACTTAATAGTCCACCTAGATAAGCTACTACATACAAAATGTACAATACAAACTTTCCAGTTAATACTATACTATGACTAGATAAAACAGAATATTCAAATACTTACACTGTGATGGGCCACAATTTGCGATATTGAACACGAGGTCAGAAAAACGTGTAACCAAAAAATATGGCGGTTCATAACTAAACAATATCCAAAGAGAGATAACTCAATATAAGAGAAGTCAAAAGATAACTCTTGCCGGGACGGCACACTCCTCGCCTGATGTTATTTGACATCACTTCTAAATTGCTATTTCAACTACACAGTCACAGTCGTAAAATGTGAAGATACATGTAAGAATTGAGTTGGCCTAATCGTCAGACAACAAAAGCACAACTTCGGTCACAGGACGCGTGAACACCGATGATCCACCTTCACGATACACTACTCGGACCTCTACCTTCCTAACCTTGCCATCACTACTAGGGAAGACTTTGGTGATGATACCCATTGGCCAATAGTTGCGTGCAACTGAATTGTCTCTCATCAGAACCACATCTCCCTCTGAAAGGTTACGCCGATCGTATTTCCATTTTCGATAACTCTGTAGAGTGTCTAGGTATTGTGATTTCCATCTTCTCCAGAACACTTCAGCGAGGTGTTGGACACGTTTCCATTGTGCACGGTACATGTTCTTCTCATCTACTGTTGGCAAACTGATACTCGTCATGGCTGGTTTTTGAGTAAGCATCATGGATGGACTCAAAGGTAGAGGGTTTTCAGGGTCGGTCGATAACGATACGAGAGGTCGTGAGTTCACTACTGCAGATGCCTCTGCAAGAAATGTTGTAAGAACCTCATGTGTCAAGGAACCAGGGAGTATCTCTGATAGCATTGCATCAAGAATCCTTCTCGTTACCCCAATCAAGCGCTCCCACACACCTCCCATGTGGGAGGAATGTGGTGGGTTGAATAGCCAAGTTGTTCCATTGTTATACAAGAAGTTCTTCACAGGTCCATCTTCCACGTTTATGGTATCGATTTGGAGATCTTCTGTTGCACCCACAAAATTTGTTCCCCTATCCGAACGAACTTGTACAACCTTGCCACGGATGGCAACGAAACGCTTGAATGCATTAATAAATGCAGATGAACTCATGTCTTCTACCACCTCGATATGGATACCTCTAGTTGCCAGACAGGTAAAGAGTATGGCCCAACGTTTTGCACGTGCAGCTCCACCTCTTGTTCTCCGAGTGACCACTTCCCAAGGACCGAAAGTGTCAAGGCCTACATAAGTGAACGGAGGGCTTGGCTCTACACGTTCGGGTGGCAGATCAGCCATCTTCTGGTGCTCCATCTGTCCACGTAGTTTCCTACACTTAACGCACTTATGGATGACAGACGAGATCAAACGTTTGCCTCCAATGATCCAAAACCCGGCGTTTCGTATAGTTCCAGAGGTTATGTGTCTACCCTGATGTTTGGCAAGAGAATGGAAATGTCTGACAAGAAGCAGAGCGATGTGATGTCGGCCTGGAATGATGACTGGGTTTCTGACATCGCGAGGAATCTTGCTCCTGTTCAACCTTCCTCCAACTCTCAGTACGCCTTCGTCGTCAAGGAAAACATCAAGAGACAGTAAGGTACTTGACTTCAGTAAAGGTTCGCCATGAACTAGAGATTCATATTCTTCAAAGTAAAACTCTCGTTGAACTGCCTTGATGATCATCAACTCTGCTTGCTGAAAGGCATCAACAGTTTTGGATTTGGAACACACATGCCACCCCGCACAATCACTGTTGCGATGGAATGACTCTGCAATGTGTTTCAGCAAAGAGAAAGTCTCTGTGAGATTCTTCCAAGTTGAGAATCTAGAGAATCTGTCAGATCCCAATGACGGAGCGGTCACACATGTTTTATTGGAGATGACAACTGATCTCACTTCCTTGTCGTTGTCCGGGTCAATGCTTTCAAATGTTTCATTGATGGGTTGGGTTTGTTCTATAAGATAAGCTGGTCCTTTTATCCAAGCGCTATCTTTCAAGTCTTGTGCTGGTAAAGCACGAGTAGCCTGATCTGCAGGATTCCTTTCCGTTGGAACAAATGACCACTGGACCGGTTTAGTCATTTTCTGAATGAATGACACACGATTGGTTACGTAAGTGTAAAATCGTCTTGATGTGTTGTAAATGTATCCAAGGACCACACGACTGTCAGAATACATACTGAATTCATCAATCGGAATCGAAAGGTGATCTGAGATGGAACAAGCTAGTTCCACAGCCAATACCGCTGCACACAATTCCAGTCGCGGAATTGTGTGTCCATGAGGTGGAGCGAGTTTTCCTCTTCCCATGACGAAACCGACGTTGCATTCATCTTTCTGAGAAGTTGTCTTCAGGTAGCCAACTGCGGCAATTGCAAGTTCAGACGCATCACAGAAGATATGAACCGATTTCTCTTTACAGTTTGACAGGGAACCAGGTAGGTATGTACGTGGTATTTTGATATCCTCTAGATGAACTAATGACTCCTTCCAGCGTTTCCAGTCACCCATCTGTTCTGCTGGTAACGTTTCATCCCAGTCGACCGCGCCACATACCAGGTGTCTCAGGAGACTCTTTCCTTCAAGCACAACAGGAGCAAGAAACCCAATGGGGTCGAATATGCTGTTTATCGTAGACAATACTCCTCTTTTCGTGTAAGGTTTGTCTCCCGTAGCGACTTGAAAGAAAAATACATCAGATTCCAAGTTCCAGTTGAGTCCTAGACTACGTTGGTTCGGAAGAGAGTCCTTTCCAAATTCAAGTTCCTTCATACCTTTAGCTAAATCATCTGCTGGAAAGGCGTTCAGCACGTCTTTGTGGTTAGAGGCTATCTTATGTAATCGCAAGTTGCCTTGTGACTGGAGAGCTTGTTGTGTTCGCTTCATCAGGTCAATAGCTTGTGGGACAGTAGGAAGAGATAACAGACCATCATCGACGTAGAAATTGTTCTCTACAAAGTCAGTTACATCCTTCCCAAATTCTGGCTCAGCAACTGCTGCTGTCTTGCGAAGACCATAAGTGGCAATTGACGGTGACGGGCTATTTCCGAACACATGAACCGTCATTCTGAATTCTATCATTGTTCTGTTTGGATCATTCTCTTCATACCAAAAGAACCTTAGGAAGTTTCGATGATCCTCGCGTACCTTAAAGCAGTAAAACATCTGCTGGATGTCGCCCATGATTGCAACTGATTCCTTGCGAAATCTCAACAAGACTCCTAGCAGACTATTGGTAAGATCTGGCCCAGTTAGAAGAACATCATTTAAAGATAATCCTCCATATTTAGCTGAAGAGTCAAACACGGCTCGTAGTTGATCAGGCTTTTTGGGGTGATATATGCCAAATATGGGAAGAAACCAACATTCTTCTTGTTCTGATATTGGTGGTGCAACCTCTGCATGGCCATTTTTCAAGATTCCGTCCATGAATGCAAGAAAATGTTCTTTCTTAATTGGATTTTTCTGAAGATTGACATCTAATGCATTGGCTCTTCTAAGAGCGAGTGATCTGTTGTTCGGAAGTTTCAATCGTTGTTGGCGAAAGGGTAGAGGGGCAACCCAGTTTCCAGTGTTGTCCTTCTGAAGGCTTTCGTGCATGATTTGAAGGAATTCACGATCATCTACAGACATGCCTGGTTTTTCATCGTCCTTTGTCCTCTGAAAAACATTCTTGCCAAAGTCTTCATTGTTAAGATGTGTTGCTGCGTTTCTGTTGCTGAAACCATAATGTCGGTTAGAATCCTCACAAATCCTGAACTCATTTGTACAGGGAGGAAATAATGATACACGACCGGATCCTAGTAAGTGGGTTTTGTATGTGTTGACCACTGCTGGCGCATGAGTCTTGCCTAAACAAGTTTCACCTATTATGGCCCACCCAAGATGAAGTTTCTGTGCGTAAGGTTGGTTACCATAACCAATGCGTTGATCAAGGACATGGTGAGCCTGGATAATGTCTCTTCCCAGGAGCAAAATAATGTCCGCATCATGATCGAGTGGAGGAATGAATCTTGCTACATCACGAAGATGGCTGTAATGCAACGCAATGTCCTGTGTGGGAATCTCATCGCGTACATTTGGAACCTGACTGCATTCGATCAAAGTCGGTAGATTCATCTTACAGCTACTGTCGTATGACTCAACAACAAAACCTTCTGCTTTCCTTCCCGATGTCTGAATAGTTCCACCACATGATGAGAGCATGTATGAAGTAGAGTAACTCTGTATGTTAAACAGCTCAAAGAACTCGGGACTGACAAGAGAACGGTTCGATTGATCATCGATGACTGCATACATCAGTTTTGCATGCTGGGGTTGTTCTTTTGGGAATACTCGAACAAGTAAGGTTTTAGCACAAGACTTGCCACCAAAGTTCCTTCCACAAATTTCAGTGCAAGCAACTTTCACATCTGAAGTTTCCTTAGAGTCATGCTTCTCCCCGCCATCATGCCTTCGTTCTAATCGGTTCTTTGCGGCATGACAATGGAGTGCTGTGGGATGAGATGTACTGTCACATTCGTCACACTTCACAGGGACTGAACAGTCTCTTTGTTTATGTGATCGTGATTCACAACATCTAAAACAAATGTTTTTGTCCTTTAAGAACTTCCTTCTTTCTTCCAGGGATTTCATCGCGAAGCCCTTGCATTTATTAAGGGAGTGAAATGTATTGTGCAAGGGACATTTTCTTTCCTCTTTGTCTTCCTCCGCCCGAGATATATCCGTTTTCTTGGAAGAAACATGTAAATTCCTTTCACGTACACGTTTGCCATGCTGTTGACTGTCTATTTTAGATTCCATAAAGTAAGTGAATGATGGGTTGTTCTTTGTGCGACTCTGCTCCCGAATAAAGTCTGCGAAGACTGTAAAAGGTGGGAATGATACACAATGATCCTTCATGTATTTCACCGCTACATTTGTCCACTTTTCCTGGAGGCTGAATGGAAGCTTTCTCACTATAGGAATCACACCCGTAGAGCTATCGAAATAAGCCAACAAACAAGAGTATCTGCTATCTTCCTTGGCTGCATTTATCTCGTCGATGATGTCAGACAGATCATATAAACGATGGATGTCCTTAGAAGTGATAGTAGGAAATGTATCTAGCTTTGACTTCAGTGTTGCTTCCATCATCTCAGGGCATCCATATCTTTCTTCTAGTCGAGTCCAGCATCTTGTAAGTGCGCGAGCTGGATTGTTCGAGTTGGCAGCCTTGATGCTCAGCATGTGCTGCTGAGATAAGGGACCCGTCCATTTAACAAGAAGATCAACTTCCTCTGCTGGAGTGACTTTGAGATCAAACATGATAGATTTGAAGCTATTCTTCCATGTAGGATAGAATTCTGGCTTGTCATTAAAGTGGATCAGACGCGAAAAGAGCAATTCCTTTTTTAACAGAAATTGTGTGAAATCTGTTGCAAGACACTGAGAAGCAGTCTGACCCGAAGGTGTTTGCACAAAATCTGGCGGTGGAGTTCGTGAGTATACAGGCACATTTGATTCTTGAGCAAGTTGAGCATTGCTGATGGGCATTGGAGGATGAAGAGGTGTATTTCGAAACAAATGTGGTTCATTTGAAGCTACTGTGGTGTGCATATTCATCGGAAATGGTTGAATGTTTTCATAACAGCCTAATGGGCGGCTTGTGCTCTCAACATATTCTCTAGTACGCTTCATAGAGTTTTCTTGCCCGAGATTATATAAATCATCCTGTGTCGAACTATGTTGTCGATTGTCTAAATCACTTTGTGTTGAACTACGTTGTTCTCCTTCTTCGAGGAAACTTGCTTCTGCATCTAAAACTGCAGCTTCTCGTTTAACGCTTAGCAAATCCATTTCTGCACTTATCTCTGCTGTTTGCTTTAGTGTTATTGCACGTTGAAACTCGAGTTCTGCTTGTTTTTTCTTTAGCTGTGCTTCGTCTTCTGCAAATTGTATAGAGACCTTTAGAGCTTCAGCCTTGGCTCGCTTTACTGTGGCAGAAGAAATTTGGCTAATCCGCGAATTTCTAGAAGTTCTCGAGCGCCTAGAAGACACAGTAGACAAGGTGTCTTGCTTATTCTGAATTAGCATGCATAATCTTTTCATGGCAGAGTCAACTTGCACTCTGTAATTTCGTAAAGTCACATTGAAGTGATTTCTCTTTTCTTCACAAACATCGGAGTTGTGACGGTTTAGGAATTCCATATAAGAATGGCACTCGTTCTCCAACTGTTCCACATGTTTTGAAATGTCCTGCTTCAGGAATAGAAGTGCATTTAAATCATTAGGTGTCTTATCTACACCTTTGAGGTTAATATCAACAACAGTCCATACTTTCTCTATCCGCTGTGTATATTTCTCAACAGCTTGTTCAAACTGTTCGAGACCTTTTTCAGTAAGAACGACTTTGCGTAGAGATGTCTCTTCTTCGTCCACAGTGTCGTGAAGCATGTCGGTAGGTTTCTCTTTACTCATTTCGATGTTCAGATCACATTAGACGATGACCGAGGATGTCCGTGTCTGTAGTGACGACTTTCACAAAAGGCTTGATGTAGTCTTTTTACTGTACTGCCCCAACGTCAGTAAGTTAACCAGATCAAAGTGTTTCAGTTGAATTTATTATGATAACACAATGATGTTGATGGTAAAAAGCTGTAAAAGATACAAAAAGTTCAATTACAATTGATGTCCAAACATGCATTCCATAAATAGACACACAACATAATTAAAGAATGAATTATGGCACAAACTGTTTTCCATAGTTTTAAATTTTGAACAAGGCCACATTCTAATTTACTAGCAATTCCAAAATTTATACTATTGTCCTTGATTACAGTGCAGAACACAATACCAAACTCATAGAAAATAATTATTGCATCACATAACTATTCATTTTACAAAATGATAGCAAACGTTCAATATGTGAAACACGTGGTACATCGTACATTCAGCACGGTCACTTAATAGTCCACCTAGATAAGCTACTACATACAAAATGTACAATACAAACTTTCCAGTTAATACTATACTATGACTAGATAAAACAGAATATTCAAATACTTACACTGTGATGGGCCACAATTTGCGATATTGAACACGAGGTCAGAAAAACGTGTAACCAAAAAATATGGCGGTTCATAACTAAACAATATCCAAAGAGAGATAACTCAATATAAGAGAAGTCAAAAGATAACTCTTGCCGGGACGGCACACTTCAATAGACATCATATTTGATACATGTGTAGAACCTATCAATTTCTAATATATGTTAAAGGGAATTTGGTTGCAAATGAAATTTAGTGGTATATTGGCGGGGGGGGGGGGGGTTATGCAAGAAAAAAAGGGGGTGGGGTAATAATGTTGGTTGTGTAGTGTTAAAATCTTCAGATAACGTAATAATATCATTGCACATGCCATGCATGAGCATTAATGAAGGGTGAAAATAATTGTTTGTTGTACTTTGACCCAATATTGAAGGGAGAGGGGTTATTTTGAAAAAATCTTCCACCATTACCTTCCACCAATAAATAGTAAATTTATTGTAGTCATATACAAGAATCGTGTATTCAAAGCGTTTTTGCTTTCTATCAAATTCAGCAGGCAATTACAACATATGATATATCTCTCATGTTTTAAATTCACTCTGCATATACATGATCATGTAGTTTTATTGTAAGTAAAGCCATAAAGGATGGTTGGGGGGGGGGGGGTATTCCACTGCAAGTCAGGTAATGTCAAAAATTCATGAACGTCACATACAAGATCATGAAAGACACATTCATTATAAACATACAGATTTAATCATTGCAATTCTTTTTTTTTCTTTTCTTTTGTTTATTTTGTTTTGTTTTTGTTTTTGTTGTTGTTGTTGTTGTTGCAACTTTCAACTGAAACTATTGGCAAAAATATCCCATAGAAGAATATTCAATTTTTCTGTACATTTATTTAAAAAAAAATGAAACAAAAGTGTGAGTTTTAGGAAATCTGACATCTAGAAAATCCTGAGAGATGTAAAATAACCTCCAAGCAGTAGATATTTATTTCAACCTAAAGAATTAAATAACCTGAATAAAAAATTAAAACATTTTTCCTTAACCACTTATGAGTTCAGTCATAGATAATATATATTGGATAATAATTGGCTACATTCAATTTGCAACAATATCACTGATGACATTCTGGAGGTCTTCGTCATTTTGTGGACACTCCCCATTTTTCACCATGTCAATACAAGGAAAGTAATTGTTTGGTTCCTTGGAAAGCAGGGGTATGGCTGTCTTACTTCAGAACACATCTGCAAAATAACAAAACAATTCTTATTATTGCATGAGTTTGCCTCTTCTCAGGACCCCCCCCCCCCCCCCGGTCATATAGAAAACCCAGACATATTAGCATCACACGTGTTTTGAACGTTAAATAACCAGAAAAGTTTTTAGTTTTATGGCCACGTTTAACCATAAATTACAATTTCAGCAACTCATCCTTTGGTATTAAAATCCTCCTTGCAATTTGTTCACTGTTTTTATTACACAATAATATGCATATGCACCTCTTTTAATCATTAAATTTCAATTTAGAGATCGAGATAAAGATTTTCATTTCATTGTGAGAATTTTCTATCTCAAATGAGTATGCACTGATATACTCTTTGTGATGTAATAAAATTAAAAACTTGACAATTGATTGATTTATAGATGGTGTTTTATTTTCTAGTGTTCACATAAAAAACAATATTTCATGGGTCAAGTTGTCTAAACAAGGGGTAGGTTGTCTAACCACGGGGTTAAGTTGCTTAAACATGGCTTGCCTGAAGCATAAAACTCAAAGTAACACAAAATGTGAAACACTAATGGCAACAAAGAACAATAAACAAGGTAAAAAAATTTGATACGAAAAGAGAGGTCCTGTTACAAGGATTATTAATATGAAATATGACAGCCTATCATTCACCCAGTTTTAAAATTTGGGTCAAATTCCAAATTTAAGGTCACAAGGTCAAAAACTTTAGCAAAAAAAGTAACTTCTACAGGGGGGAAAAATCGGTGCAATTGCCAAAATTATGTTTTTGAGCATGAAAGTAGGAAATGATATTTCAACTAGAGTACTGTTTTCAAGCCCTTCCAAGTTTTTAAATCTATTCAACTTTTTCAAAAATAAGGAGGGTGATCGCTTATTATATTCAAGCAACCTGAAATTTGCCTTATTGTTTATGTAAGCACTCTTTAGTTCTAAGTCACTTTCTGTCTGATGTTAGATGACCTGTAATAAGTGTTTACAGTTAACATTTTAGTGGTATCTATATATTGGCTGAAGGAAAACGGGTCAAAAGCCTATATATATTGTGGTATATACTATGCAAACTTGAAAAAAGGTGTGCATTATATTTGGCAAAATACGGTAACTGATTTTGGAAATGATCAAAAAAAAGTTTAGGGTCGGTTACAAAAACTAGGGACGGTCGGGTAACCGGAACCACACATATTCTTTAATTTGGCCTGTTCACTGTAGGGCTCTTGACTATAGGCAAGGTTTTGATTAAAACAAATATCTTATGTACTCTTAAGTTTATTTTTTTTATTTGTCTACATAGATATTTATACAATACTACATATACATATGGTATATGCTACATCTATAATGTGAACTTGTTGTCTTACATAAAACAAAATTTTATTTATCGAAATCACAGGAAAGTTTCAAAGTGATTAGAAGCATTCCACATTACCTAAACCTACATTTATATTAAGTGTGCAATAAACATGATACAATGTAAATAACAGAATCATTAATAAAATCTTACTTCTATCTGATTTTCAATTCATTAATCACAGATCTCGCAAATATCTCCATAGACTCATACATAAATATTTAATGTCATTTGATTTTATTCCAAAATTGATTTTTAAAATTATCTTGATTCCAATATGCACTGCTAAATAAATTTTCTGTTTATAGAACAAACAAAAAAACAAAAACAAGCTAGTAGTGAAACTACAGTTACATTAATGTTAATGCACACCCCCTCCCTTCAATCATTTCTATTATCATTTTCTTTAAAAGTTAAAAAATGTCTAAAAACTACAATATAAATTGCTCTTACATAAGTCATTCTCCAGAAAAATCCTGGACTTGAATTTGTACTTTATTTGTTTGACTTAATTCAGTTTTCATCTATAATTCTATCAACTTACATGTGTATATATGTTAGTTGTTAACCTAGAAGGTGTCACTTAAATTCCTATTGGATTTTATTCAGACATTTGTTTGCATCATACCTTTCAACTCTTTCTTTACATCTGTCTTAATCTGGACCCAACTTTTGTGTTTCTCAATGTATTGCCTTGTCTGCAAACACCAAACACATATATTAAAATTTCATTGTATTTCCTAAATATGTTGTAACAGTATTTTAATCTAGAAAATTGTGCATTGAGGAAATTGATATCTTAAAAATTTCAAATAGAAGTAAAATTTTTAAAATTTCATCAATGAGTATTTATGCATAAGTGCATATTTCAGTATCTGTTAGTGCAGGAAGATAAAAAAAAGTTAACTTACCAGAATCAATGGCAGCTTGAACAATGTGGCAGATCTATCGGCTTTGGAGTCACGGAGTCACCCCCCCCCTTTCACATCTGAGTTAGATTTGTCATGTAATGGGTGACAACATGTTGTTCTTTATTCAATGTCAATGTCCATGACTGGCATAGGCATGATGATGTCTGTTAAGTCTAGATCATATTCATAGTTGATGCACATCAACCGTGCAGTGCAGTGAACAATGATTCTGGAATTCACACAATTTCTGATGGACATTTAAAAATTTCAACTGTGCTGAAGTATACTTCTTGCAATCCTGATGTAAATAAACTTCCTCTTTCCTTGAAATTTTCACCAAGGCTATAAATTTATCTTCCATCACTTTCCACCCATTCCATGTTGTTGTCATCTGCCTTATGAATCATTCTTCCCTACCTTCTTCCCATGAGAGTTCCACAAAGGGAGATAATTTTTTGATAAAATTTCCGAATTTTATACCCCAAAGAAATTACTTTCTATTTATTTGCAACCAAATTCCCATTTAGTAGTGATAATTTCTGCATAAATCTGTGTTTTAAACCATGAAACTATTTATTTTAAGCGTTTCTTGGGGTTTTATGACTCACTAAAAATAGCATTTAATTTGAAAGTTACATAAACTTACTAGTTCAAACACTACACGACTTAAATCTGGAGAATGAATTTTAAAGTCATGTTCACCAATTCAAAGATACCGTTCGAATAGACTATGCGGAACTGAAATTATATGTGATTTTTCTGCTTTTGATATTTTAATGACTTGCTGAAATTACCCCATTTATGCATGAAATTGATGTGTATATTGTGCTAAAAATAGAACGGCCCATTAGGTGTTAGTTCGGGGGGTACTCATCGATTTTGCCACAAAATATGATATAACTAGTAAAATACTTTTGAAATATCATAAAAAGCTCTGAAAATTTGACAACACCTTCCATAATAATTTTTTGATTTTGCATGGTTCTATCGTAGACAGCCTCTTAAGAAATATCGAAGCGTTTAAATGCAAGGTGAAGATAACGAACAGTGATCAATCTCATAACTCCTACAAGCAATACAAAATAGATACTTGGGCAAACACGGACCCCTGGACACACCAGAGGTGGGATCAGGTGCCTAGGAGGAGTAACCATCCATTTGCAGGGTTTCATCCAGGAATTGCGTAATGGGGTGCGACTTTATGAGGCAGGGGTTCTATGGTGTAGCCCCTGATGGGGACCCAAGGGACGAAGTCTTCGGAACCTTCTGAATTTTACAGATTTTATATGGCTTGAAATATGTCTGCTATCTGGTCATTTTTACTATTTTCTGTTATTTTGAGAAGGTGAAATCCTAAAAATGACGCAAATTGTGAGGTTTTTTTTTAAAGAACGTAAGTTTTCCCAATAAAAGTATGTCAATAATTCAAAAGAATTTGTCTTTTATTTCCCGAAGATTAGAAGAAATTATTGCTTCTTTTAGCCTTTACATTTTCTGAACAAGAGACCATGATTTACCATAAATTTGAAAATCTTAAATCCGCTACTGATTTGTGTTAAATTTCAGTAAATGCAGCAATAATCAGTCAATTTATGTCAACTTGTTGAAAACTTCAATAAGAAAGTAGAGAACTCGAAACTATGCGGAAACAACTGTTGGACAAAATCGTGAATTGAGATCACTGACAGATTCTAAAACTATGTCAATTTCTGAAGAAAAAATGCTTTCAATTACTCTTTTAAATGTGCATTATTAACTCATATGGGGATCTTTCAGTTATAGAATAAATTCTATCCTAGATCATTTGATATAAAAAATTCAATCTCGTTTCATAAAGGGTCAGTAAATAGGAGAAAATATTGAGTTTGTGTATGATAAAAGGCGAAGATAATGAACAGTGATCAATCTCATAACTCCTATAAGCAATACAAAATAAAGAGTTGGGCAAATACGGACTCCTGGATATACCTGGTGGGATCAGGTGTCTAGAAGGATTAAGCATCCCTGTTGATAGGTCACATTCGCCGTGAGTCATATATCTTGATCAGGTAAACGGAGTTATCCGTAGTCAGAATCAATGTGCTAAGAACGGCCTAACATTCGATATGAAACACGTCAGACATCAATTGACCTAATGATAGGTTGTATTGGGAAACTAGGTCGTTATAACGACCATAGAATTCGCAAAATGCTGGTTTAAAACGATACTTTTGAAACCCCTTCACCATCAGCTTGTTTGTCAGTGACCTGCCTCGATTTAAAACTGACCATATGCAGAGCAATCTCTTGTGTATCGAATAAATTGAGAGAGATAAACACCATATACAGGTAATAATGGAGTAATGCTACATATATAGGGGAAGTTGACAATGGAGAAGTTGAAATTATCCCGTCAGTCATATAGGTGGGCTATTGGTTTGCCGATAATACCTACTTTCAATAAAAGATCTAAGTATGAAGCAGAAGTGGAGGACTTTGTGCTGTCAATTTTATTTCGAGTTAACGGGGATATATCGAATCAACATATGTGTGACAAATATTATTGTTGATTTATTCTCTTTCACAGAATCAAGCAACATACCAATATTACTTGTGCTCATAGATTTTAGAAGGCGTTTGACGCCATATCTTAGAATTGATAAAGTGTTTGATTATTCTGGTTTTGTGTCAGTGGTCTATCTCGATTTAAAAACAGACCATACACAACACAAGTCCCTGTGTATCGATTCGGTTAAGAGACATAAAATGATAATGAATATTGTAGCATAAATAATTGTATAAAAAGCTGAGGATGGAGAAGCTGAAGTCATGCCGTTTGTGAATCGTTAGTTTGTCGTTAACGTCTATCTTCAATAAGATACCCAACTCTAGAGTAGATATAGAAAACTATCTGGTGTCTTTTATTATGAGTTCACTAGTATCGACATATGAGTCAAAATGATTATTATTAATAGATATTAAAACGTCGTATGAGAATCCGGGTTAGAATAGCTCCTCAGTACCCCTTGCTTGTCGTAAGAGGCGACTAAATGGGGCGGTCCTCCGGATGAGACCGCAAAAACCGAGGTCCCATATCACAGCAGATTTGGCACGATATATTCCCTCCCTGCTCAATAGCCATAAGCGCCGAGCATAGGCCTAAATTTTGCAGCCCTTCGCCCGCAGTGATGACGTCTCCATATGAGTGAAATATTCTCGAGAGGGACGTTAAACAATATTTAATCAATCAATAAAACATCGTCGATTTCAAATGTCGAGTTCAAGGTCATAGTATGATATGTTTCTCATGTAGAGTCTTTGATTTGAAATTAATTTCGCGTTTTCGAAATATAAAGTCAGGTCAGCTGATAAAGAAGCACAACTCGTGCCCGTGGAAATTCCAATAGACTGTTGGAAGATCTGATCACCAAAGACTAAGAAGATATTGGCAAATGGAAACTCTATCATAATTTCTATCAACTGCGTAGAATCAGAGTGGTGTTTAACAAAGTAATATTTGAATGACTGATCACTGGATAGGAATATTTCATATTTCCATTTTTATTGAAGAAAAAATTGTCTATGATGTCAAAAAGTTTAGTCTTTAATCTATCGTGAGGAATGGTCGAGTAAAATGTTGAAAAGTAAAATGTTTTGATTTTGTTGATTTGAGAAAAGTTTTGTGATTTCAAATTTACTAAATGTTCTTTAAAATATTTTAGAATCCACATTTGATTTACACCACTTTTGGCATACATGTATATGTATGTCGTGGCATAATACGTATAAAATTTCTCCTTCATATCTAGAACCTCTAGTCGATCTACATGTACCAATGCGTGTTTTTGTGATGTTTAGTAATCTAGTATAGGTACAGAACAGTAACTAATATCCATTCGTCCCATTCACTGGGATATTGAATGCGTTTAAAAATGAAGCATGGTTTTAAAGAATGTCATCTTTTAAAAGGTAAATAGGAGTATAAGTAGGTTTGAGAAATGTGGAATTAATGCCAAGTTCGGTTAAAATACAATTGTAATAATGAGCCTTACAAACAAAGACAATGTTGTTACAAGCTTTGTTCGTTGGAATCAAAGCATAATTTGTGAGCATGATGTCATTCGGCAAAGTAATCATATCTCGCGGTGATGTCTATACTGCAAGATGCACTAAGAAACCTTTAAACTTGCACGCTGCAATATCACAAATGAAATTATTTTATGAAACACACAAATATATAGCATATAAGATTGGTGAAAAGAAAAAAAATTGATACTCAATGGAACAGATGGAACTTAATATTTACTTAAAACATGCATCTCTCTTTTTTTCTCTTTCTTACTATCTCTCTCCATGCACATAATGATAATTATATATGACTTGTTGTATTCATGTACTTTATTATGTGTACAAAAACCAATAAAAAAATATCTCGCGGTGAAATTATACATTTAGAGTTCTTCATATAAAGTTTTGTATATTGACCTTGACTTTAGTACGGATGTTTGATGATTTCATATGGAAACGCTTCGTTACTGTAGAAAGGATATAATTCCAACTCATGGGACTGACATTAGAATCCCCACTCAGTATACAGGTATACTACGAACTAATCAATCTAACACCAGCGACTGAAGCCGTTCGTTTGAAACAGAAGCACAGTTGTTTATAGCAAACACCTAAACTACTATTCATAAGAGAGAATAATTAATTGGCTGGTCGTGAATACATTTCTTATTGCTGTACTTTCTAGAAATATTTAATTTATAATAAATAAATAAGATTCCACTCACGCCTGTTGTTATTTCCGACAACATATGAAGAAAAACAAACAATTTCCAGGTACCTACAACAGATATTCACAAAACAATATGACAATCTGTTTATCGTCGCTACGCTTCCAAAATTTTGTAACTCGGAATATATGCAAACTCCTTTTCTTTCCAATTTAGAATTAACATTGCAATATCCATATTCTCTCAAAACAGCGAATGTCTACTCCAATGAGAAGTCTAAACATTCGCATGTGACAAAACCTCGGGTATGAATAAGTAACGTCATTTCTTCTATAAAACATCGTATGTAAAAAAAAAAAAAACCCCACAAGAACTCCAACAAGCTTGCATGAGAATGCATGGCACTTGAAGTAAATGTATCGCGTCATTTTATTCTTTCTTTAACAAACCAAAGACGTTGATGGAAAGGTGAAGATAACAAAGAGTGACCAATTCCATAGCTCCTAAAACGAATACAATTTTAGAGCAGGGTAAACACAGGCTACTGGACATACCAGAAGTGAGATCAGATGCCTAGGAGTATTCATAACACGCTAATGTTGACAATTGCATAGCAAAATGAACGGTCAAGCTTGAAAGGATATAATAAAACTTTCAATGTTTATCTTGGATGTCTATCTTCGTAATATCACATGAAAATCCTTATTGAAATGAAGACGGTTTTGATTTTTTCTAGTTTCAATACTGTATTTTATTGGTTAGAAAGTTCTCGTAGATCAATTTGAGATACGACAATTAAATCATTAATTCCGCATGAAATGTATTAGACTTCCGACAATTTGAAAGATAAATTACTGTTATTTAAAGGGAAAATGGTATAAAAACTATACAATATCAATGGTACATACTATTTAATTTTTCGTCAGCAGGTTTAGAGTTGACTCCGAACGCTATATGTACTTTTTATTTATACTTAAGCTATATGACATCAACAAATAACGAAAAAAAAAATTAAGGAACTTTTTTGTAAAATTCTGTTTTGAAAATATTAGATTCGGAGGAATAGCCCCAGTTTAATGTTTTAAATGTCACCGTTTTGTTATTAAGTCACAATATCTTTATATTCAAATAATTACTAAGGAATGCGTTATAGTTGATGATGCCAACGGAAATGCGTGGGTGGTATGCGTAATAGACCTATTCTACTTGAATTGTACGATTAATCTTCTAAAACGTGTGAAGGAATCAGAGTTTGTTTAAAAATATCTTTTTGACATAAGTGAATGTTGACGATGCTTTTGGACGGGAGAATACGACTCTAATTGTATAAGAATTGAAATCAAAAGAAGGACACATTCTGTTTAACTCTTACATGTATGCATAACAAAGAAAGGGTATTTTTCCTGAACAGATAACTTCTTTTTTTTTTTGTGTTTCTTTTTTCGAAAAAACACCCTCCTTCATCAATGGTTATTGAACGACGGAATGGGCATTTTTCCAGAACGAACAACCTTTATATGTCGGTTTTTTTGCAAACAACTCCTTTTGGACGACATCGTTATATTGAATTCACGATTTAATTCAAATTTCACCCAACTGTAAATTTTCCTATTTTAGGGGGACAATTACCTTTACGACTAGCACTGAACAAAAACCAACGAAAACAGAAAAAAGATAACCTGCACAATTTCTTATCATAACAAAAGCTGCCGAACAGTTCCGTGTGATAAAAAACAATAACTTGGAAACTGATCAAGAATTACAGATTTTTTTAAAATCTCCATTGCTCAAATATACAATATAGCTCTGTTTTATAAAACAAAATTAGGATGTCATCATATCACAAATTAGGATGTTTTACGTACATCTACAAAATTCATCACAATTTCAAAAATGATATTACAGTAACTTACCTGGTTAAGATATGATGCCCTTGCTGAACGGATGCATGCAACTACGAATTTAAATATGTTTCTGAAAAATGGGTGGTGATTTTTTGGAAAGCTGTTACCAAACACAAAGTGTTCCTGAAGAGATCTTGAAAACATTTTTTCCGCAATACAGTATGAAATATGGGTGGTGAGTAACTCGGAATATGTTACAAAATATATAGTCCTACTGGAAAAATTTTGATTCTGCGATAAGATATTTGTGCCATTTTCACCTAGTAGAAAAATGGAAATAAATCGTTTGTACGAATTATTGAATCGTAGAAACTATTTAGAAAGTCTTTTCTACGATTTCGTAAATTGTACAGACGATGTAAGCTTTTTGTACGATTTAATAAATCGTTTGTACGATTGAGAAAGGTTATTTGTACGATTTAGTATAGGGCATGGTGGCAAGAAATAAAGTGACTGTATCCGGTGTTAATGACCCGCTTTTATTAGAATGTGTAATTTTGCTTAGAAATAGGCCTTGTAATGAAGGAAATAACTATTTATAGGAAATATATAATGTTAATTCAAGAATTTATTGGCTCATCGTTACATTTATCTAAAATACCTTAAAAAATCAAATTAATACTGTCTACCTCTTTCACCAACTTGGAACACTGCCCCCAAAATTCGAAATTTCTACGTATTTCAATGCAATATTCATAACAAATACCTATCAATCTTGTTATAGTTATATCTATCGTTTTACTCCATCAACCGATAGATATAACTATAAGGTCATCTTTTCTGAAGATTCCAGGTCTATATTACATCAGGTTAAGAACATATATCAGTTTTTATGTTCAAGGTAAGAGGTCAAGGTCACTGGAGTCACTTGAACTTGATACTTTGTAGATCCTATCATCCTTCTATCATTTCTGAAGATCAAATGTCACAATTAGTCGCAATTCTAAAGTTATAAGTTTTTATGTCTATGGACAGAGGTCAGGTCACTGGAATCTATTTAACTTGATACTAGTTTATAGGCCATGTCATTTTCTTCTCAGTTCCTCATTTCCAAAGACCCCGGGACTCTATCTATCATTTTGTCAAATTATATCTGTTGTATTTTGGAATTATTTTTCTAGACAGCGTTCTATGTTAAACTCCACCCCCATCTGATCCCCCAAAGTGCAACCCCCCCCCCCCTCAATCCGAAATGAAAAATATTTATACATAACAAGATACATTGGTCTGTCATATCATTGAACATCTAATATATATAGAAAGGTTGTGGACAGTTTCAGGAACGAAAAAGAAGAAGAAGCGGGGAAAATGAAAGAATAATAAGAACCAAGCAAAAACTACGAGTTGGCATTCAGGACATACCTCGGAAGACTTATATATTTTTAAACACATTTTTGCGTGTAACGTTTGGGAGACTTAAATATTCAATGTATAACAACTATGAGTATATGTCATACCTAATTAAATTGATGGTGGAATTTTGTAATCATGATATCATTTTGAAGGATTAATCAAGTAAAAATAATCCACTATAGGAATTTTCAAAATAGTGATTACTGCGTGACTTCTTTTACCTATTTTACATTGAAGTATATTGAGAAAGCAGCATGTTTTTGTTTTATCTCGGGGTTTTTTTTAATTTATTTATTTATTTTTTTTTTTTTTTTAGATATTAGCGATATTCAATGTTTGTGACCTCAACACTATCGCTAATAATGCTCGCTAAAATTTCTACGGTATTTATAAACAATATATTTTCTCGTTTCATGTTGAAATGTACATGTTTACCGTTTACCTGATCAGGATATAGGGCTCATGGCGTGTGTGACCGGTCAACAGAGGATGCTTATTCCTCCTAGGCACTTGATCCCACCTCTGGTGTGTCCTGGGGTCCGTGTTTGCACAACTATCTATTTCGTATTGCTTATAGGAGTTATGAGATTGATCACTGTTCGTTCTATTCACCTTGCATGATTCAACTAATTCACATTTATATATTTTATGATTTAGATGTTACGCAAAACATACATACGGTATAAAACTCTGAGTTTTCTCATTAGCTGAAATGGCCCCGCCCATACTTTTACAGATCTGGAAATACATGGACGATAGTAGATACAGTTAAATAATTTAGGCTGGGCTTATATATTGTTAAAAACTTTTTAATTTTGTATGGCGATAATTGTAGTCCATATCAATGATATTTTGAAATAAAGATTAGCAAACATTTACTAGAACTTCTCCATTCTGAAAACCTGTTTGACCCCAAAGATCTGCCTGGAATAGCTCGCTCTATACAAAAGACGATATCACATGATTTGGATGCATTGTCCAAATTTTACGAACATAAACACGCCTTCAACGTTTTTTACTTTAAATAAAGTGTATTCGATATATGCCGTATATCCATGTATGATTATTAACCAATGCACTAAATTTTGATGAATTGTATTTTGTTACATACATGTGTAATTATCACTATCAGAAATAAGGTGACGTTTCTGAATCTAATTTTCTAAACAAATAATCATACATTTCGATTGTTTAAATTACATTCAAAGTGGAATGCACTATTGTGTGTTACTTTCTTTATCAAAATTTCACACAGGTAGATCTTCTGGTTCATATTCCTAAATTGATTGTTGTCCTTTGTGTCTCACGTTGTTTATCATTATTCCTGTAGGAATACCACGACGACAATTGCTTGTTATAGGGTTTAAAAAGCAATCGATATTTCGACATTCCTCATGACAAAATAAAAAGAGAACTATTAAAACTAGTCAGAAACCATTGTCTGTGTATAAAATTTTAACTTCCGTACAGTAAAATTGCTGTTGTTGGCCGCGGAAAGGGGGACCGACTCCAATAGCTCATCCATTTTTATGGTACTTCACCTACAGCTGGTGACGTCTCAATATGAGTGAAAAATTCTCCGCGGGACATAAAACAATCAATCAATCTTTTGGGTTTTTTAACCGGATAGTGTGTTAAGTTAATGTAACCGAAATGTAGGATAATGGTTATAATGGTCATAAATATTTGTCCTGGTCGTGATTTTGTATAGAAAAAAGTGAATATCACATTGAATCATAATTGCATGACCACATTCAGGTAAAGTTTGAAAGATACATCCATTGCGTCAACAACATGAAACTATTGTATTTAGTAGTAAACCTTGTGTGATACACGTGTTATCAGGTCACTATTGTTGTAACTGCATATAATGTTAGAACCTATCCCTTAGAAGATAACATTTTCTCTAACCCTATGCGATTTATTAAAAGAAAACTGAGTCGCTGAAATTTTTCTTTTATCGTATGTGTTAATGAAGGGGTGATAAAGAAAGGATTTGGATCATATATATTATTTTCAAAACACGTCGGGACAGTTTAGCCTTCTCAGCTTAAACATACTACACATATTTAGGAAACGTGACTTTAAAATGATCGAGGGATCTGAGCTGCTACTGGGGTTATCTCGCTTGCGCCGTGTTGATAATCTGCAGATTGCGAATAGACATGATTTATCCTAAAACATACCTTGGGGGTCGTTAATGATATGTCAAAATCTTTCTAAGCATATCCTAAATGTAAACTTGGTATCATTTGGATAAAAACTTTAACATTTTTCGTCTAACTTTGCACACACATGATTTGACGGCTTGTATTTATATCAAAAGCAATCGAATCAATACGTTTTTACAGCATGTTCCCAAGATTTGCCTTTTTCTCAGCCAAGGGGTTTGACCTGACGAAAGTTGAGAACAAGCTCAGGATAGAGGGTGTGGAAATTTTTATTATTTGTCTTATGTGCCCCTCGGTACATCAAGGACTAGTATGGCAATGTAGTCTGTTTGAAGGTCTTCATAAGAATTGCTAGATCGTTCTTTCCTCACTGATTTTAACTACGCATTACTCCGTTTTGCTAATCGAGATATAAGGGTCATGGCGGATGTGATCGGTATACAGGGGATGTTTATTATTCCTAGGTACCCGATCCCGCCTCTGTTGTGTGCATGTGTCTGTGTTTGTTCTACTTTCAACTTTGTATTCTTTATGAGATTCATAAGATTGATTTCTGCTCGTTGTTTTCATCTTTTCATTAGTACGATACAGACCTATACTGTAGTTGCACAAACAGCACATACGACTGGTTAGTAATAGGAGAGAGAGAGAGAGAGAGAGAGAGAGAGAGAGAGAGAGAGAGAGAGAGAGTATTGCATCATCCCAAAGCTATGAAAAGCATCTAACGGTCTCCTAATTTAAGATAAGTTCACAAGAGTCATTAAAACTTTAGCTGACATCGCAATATAAAAAGAGGACTAATTCATTTCCTATAAAACTCAATACAAATCCTTCACCCTCTCATCATTTTACAATATGGATTTGAGACAATTAATATTTGAGAGCTCGCTCCAAGCATTAATGAAAAGGTGAAAATAACAAACGGTAACTCCTATAGGGAATACAAAACTAAGAGTCGGGAAGTCACAGACCCCTGGACACACCACAGGTGGCAACCGTTGTCTAGGAGGCATAAGCTTCCCATTTTAATCGGACCCATCCGACGGGATTCCCATATCTCGATCATGTAAATCTAGTAATTATAGTCAAAATCAGTTTACAAAGAACGAGTCAACAATTGGTATGAAGCACCTCAGACGGCAATTAACCCAATGAGAGGTTATATACAAAGGTCAGATCGCTACAACGAACAAAGAATCCGTGAACCGACGACGACCCAAAATGAGACCGCCGAAAACCCTGAAACAGCAACGGGAGAGATTTTCTAAGTTGCTAGAATTTGTAACTAATCTCTTCGTATATCTATACATTGACATATGTTCAAATCAAACCTGCTTGTCAGCAGTCTTCCCCGATCCAAAACCGACACACGCAGAACAAGTACCGCGCAACAAACTTGCCGATAGACAAAAACACCGTACCCAGAAGACAACGGAGCACCGCCCCAAAAGTACGGGAAATCGAAGATAAAGAAGCTGAAGTCACCCAGCCTGCCACAAAGGTGAGTTGTCAGTCTGCCATCAATATCTATGTCCAACAAACTATCTAGGTATGCAGCAGATGTAGAAGACTTGATGGTGTCTTTCATTTCGCGCTCACTGGGAAATATTGAATCGACATATCAATGAAACTTATCATTATAAATAAATCAAGCGCCGTCGATATATATCAATGATGAGATGAAAGTCACAATAAGGGATCTTATCTTTTCATGTATAAGCATTTGAATCAATACTCCCTGATAGGAATATAAAAAGGTAAGTTAATGCTAATAAAAAATTAAAGTTCGTGTCTATGAGACTGTAGGAAGACCCAACGAATACATTGTCTATGACGAATTCCAGCATCTTTTTGATATCACCATCAGAGTGTATGTGCGTAGAATCAGATTGTTATTTAACGAAGTAATTTTTTTGAATGACTGACCACTAGATATGAATATTTCTCTTTTTCGTTTTTGTTGAAAACGCAACTGTATATGATCTCATAAGTATAGTGGTTAATGTATCGTCGTGTAAAGAAAAGCTTTGATGTTGTTCATTTGAGAAATGTTTTATGATTTCAAATCTACCACAATTTCTTTAGTCTATCAGTCAAACTGACATGGGCTCACTCATGACATCTTCCTATGGAGGAAATATGGTATTTGTGACATATTTTAAGATCATTCATTACCTCTTCTTAGCCTATAAGAAGCGTGAACCCAAAAGGGTCCATTAGAAACGCACTTGTAATTGTGGAACCAATAACATGTTTCAATATACAGGGCTTACGGTGGTAGTGACTGGTTGACAGGGGATGTTTACTCCTCCTACACAGAAGACACGATCTCTGGTGTGTCAAGGCTAGGAGTTCGTATTTGCCAACTCTTAATTTTGAATCCTTTACAGGAATTATGAGATTGATCACTGTTCGTTATCTTGACGTTTTCCTTACCAACATGTAAGTCTTGAACTTCAGCGTTCGATTTCGAAACAAATGGGTTTTCTCGAAAGCTCTCTCCGCTTTACTTGAGCACCTTGTTGTCTTTAGATTGTGTATACACAGATAAAAAATCCAATATATAGAAACAATGTCAAACATTCTAATCAAACCGCCATCGTGTATTTCAAAATGACATGTAACTGTCTTGAAAGAAAGGTGAAGATAACAAACAGTAATCAATCTCATAACTCCTACAAGCAATAAAAAATAGATAGTAGGGCAATTACGAACCCCTTGACTATGATAATACTATTGATGAAGATATGCTTGGTGTCAGAGAAAGTACGACGAAAAAGAAATTATGAAGTCTTGATATTGGGCCACTTCTGCTGATATGCACAATTAACATGAAGGTGCATAGAAAATTATCCAACTGTATGGAAAATAAGTAATTTCCCATTCGAAAGAACAAAGGAAGATACTGAACAGTGACAAATCTAAAAACTCCTATAAAGAATACAAAATAGAGAGTAGCTCAAACACGGGCCCGTAAGCAACACATGTTGACTGGTCACACCCGCCGTTAGCCCTATATCTTGATCAGGTAAACGGATTAATCCATTCTCAAAATCAGTGTACTAAACACGTCCTAGCAATTGGTATGAATTACGTCAGACAGCATTCGATCAAATGATAGGTTGTATTGGCAAACTAGATCATTATGACGACCTTAGAATTCGCAAAATACTGACTTTAAACGAGACTGTTGAAATCCCTGTATCTTCAACTTGTTTGTCAGTAGCCTGCCTCGATTTAAAAACTGATCTTATGCAGAACAAGCTCATGCGTATCAAATCAGTATAGGGATGTTAGTTTGCCGCTGATATATATTTCCAATACAATATCTAAGCATGGACCACATGTGGAGAAGTCCGTGGTGTCTTTTATTTCAAGTTTACAGAGATATATGGAAACAACATATGAATAGTGGAGATAACGAACAGTGAACAATCTCATAAGTTCCACAGGCAATAGAAAATAGAGAACTGGGCAAACATGGACCTCTGGATATACTAGAGGTGGGATCATGTGACTAGGAGGAGTAAGCATTCCCTGTCGACCGGCTATACTCGCCGTGGGCCATACATCTTGATCATGGTGAGTTTTGTGATTGATCACTGTTCGTTATCTATATTTGTTCACTTCTATTGATGGGTGTCCTTTTTATATGAATACAATTTCTTACATATTCAGAAGGACTTATCTTTTTCACGCTATAGAGAACACCGAAGTCATCATAGTAAATTGTGCTAGATATCTTGTAACTAACAAGTTCAATGAAAGGTGAAGAAGACGAAAAATGACTCCTATAAGGAATACACAATTAAGAGTAGGGCAAAAACAGACCCCCAGATATACCAGAGGTATACCTAGGAGGAGTAATAATTCCCTGTGGACCAGTCACACTCGCCGTGAGCCTTAGATCTTGATCAGGTAAACGGAGTAATCATTTTGATACAGACGGCTTACAAACACGAAGCATGTCATATTGAAAACAGAGATGATCTTGAAGTTCTTGAATGAACAACTTTGAAATATAAAGGTACAACTTGATGTTGGGTAAAATGATCTCTGAAGTGTTTTATGCCGATCGTTAGGCCGTTCTTTGCACACTGATTTTGACTACGGATAACTCGGTTTACCTGATCAAGATATAGGGCTCAAGGTGGATGTAACCAGTCGACAGGGATGCTTACTCATCCTAGAGACCTGATCCCAGCTCTGATATATGCAGGGGTTCGTGTTTGTTCAAAGCTCTATTTTGTATTGCTTATAGGAGTTATGAGATTGATCACTGTTCGTTATCTTCGCCTTCCTTCTAATATGTTTACAAACCAACGAAACATTTTTTTTTAAAACTATAAATGTTATGATGTGTGCTTAGCATGCAGACAGGCCCGTAGAAAGCGGGAAGGAAGGGGGACAAAAACCTTGTTTCAGTTCCCACATATTAACTCTGCACTGTATGTGATAATCAGGTCAAATAATGACGAATACACCTCATAATTACCTTAAATTGAGATCGTATATGAAGCCTACTAACCGATGATACCCCTCAAACAATTGATTCTAGTTTGATTTTTTTCTAGTCAAATATTAATCAATATATTAAGTACTAGTATACTCCAGACGCTAGAGTTTCAGATGCAACACCGTGGCTTTTATTGTGTTTTCATGCATTTTTTCTTTATATTTCATTACGTTTTATTTTCACCTTAATCCATTTTATCTTATTTATCTATTTTCGTTATTATTATTATTATCTTCATGTAAAATAAATTCTAAGAATGTGGTCATTCAAGCAGACGAAATGGTATGCAGGAAAACCTAGAGATTAATCTAAAATCAGAATTCATTGCTATGTGGTGTCATAGGTTAATATTCTTCATATAACTTTCAATTCCATTTTAATTAAAGTGTACTATTTGAGGTGTATTCGTCAGTATTTGACCTGGTTCCACCCCCCTCCCCGCTTTCTATGAACCCTACTTTCTACTGGCCTGTTTGTATATAATGACATGATATACAATGTCAAAATATTGCTATTAATTCAAGGTAACATTGTAATTACCATTGTACTTAATTGTTACTCTGATGAGTCAGACAGCTCAAAGACATAAACGAATCTGAATTTGAGCTGTTTGTTTTCATTAAATCGTAATAGAAATCCTGACTGCTAAGGGGTAAAAACTTGTCATCTATTATATTGACGAAAACATAGGAGTCCTAAAGATAAATACAGAAACAAATTGGCTAGGAAATATACCCGCATTTTCACTAGGAATGGAAGCTATCAAAGCGTTCACCTAGCCACGATATCGTCACAAAACAGGAATTACGATAAATTACAAATTTGAATCTTTACTGGAAACAAAAGCGGTGCATAAAAATTAGAATGACAAGTGGGTTTTGTTTGGTAAAAATATTAGAATAAACCCAGCGATTACTATACCGATATTCATTTGAATTGTATGAAAATCAAAACATAGTTGAATTGCAATTAAACATAAAAAGTGTACTGCATCCCTAACGTATATAACATCAATGCGTATCGAAACGAATTTCAACTTGCTTTCTGTCACATTTCAAATCTATGCACGGTAACGTCAAAACCCTAATCTTACAATAATGATGGCGATTGTTTACATTTGATGAGTTAGATTAAAATGTGTTGTCTATTAAATCGTATATAGTGACCTATATTTTAATTAGTTAATATGGATATTGAAATTTGAATCTCGTCGTTTGAATCTCGAATGTCGAATGAGCCTTCTGGGCTTTGGTACATAGCACCTATAAATAACACAAAATTAAGAGCAGGACAAACACGTACCACCTAACACACCAGAGTAAGCATTCCATGTTGACCTGTTACACCCATCGAACAGGAAATTGAGTAATTCATAGTCAATTAGTATGTAAAGAATGACTTAACAATCTGTATGAAATACATCTAGGAACAATCGACCTAACGACAGATTAGAAGAGGTAATTTTCATTTCATCACTTCAGAATATGCAATAATATCTAGAGATTCAGTCCGCTTAGACCAAAAAACCTTACTCATCCATACAATGTATACCTACTACAGTGTCGGATGTAAATCTGATTAAATTTGTGTTCCTACCGTGGGATATAGAGTCACGGGGAAGTAAACCTGTTCACAAATGTAAATCAATTGCAGAATTTGAAGGATGTCGTTGCAAACAATATTTTATTCTAAAAACATAGTTACTTGGGAATGGAGCATTTTCTGTCTAATGTTTAACAATATCACTTGTACAATAATATAGGTCAGTTCTAAAATCCGAAATTGGAGGCTAAATACCACCATTCTATCACAAAGGCAAAATTCTATACCGTTAACCTTGGAATCTCTAATGATAGGTTTTCATTGGAATTCCACACGGTTAATCCTCTTCTCCTGGGACTTACATCAGAATTCCAAAACTTTAAAGCACATCTACAAAATTTGTAAACATACGCAGGGTAGCTCGTAAAATGTGATGAACGAAAAGACATATTGGTAGACCAACAGACGGAGATAATAATATACTCATACTTTTAAAAAAAAAAAAATGCAGGTATCACTGTTCGATCTCACTATGGGTGTTTCATAAAGTGGAGATTTCTGTGCTCTTCAAGTTTTTCCTCAAGATATTTGAGAAAATTTTGTCTTCGATATCTTTACTAATTTTATTGATAACCATTTTCTCATGAATGCAATAGAGATGTAAACAATGTGCGTTTGGATCTTGATAAATATAGTACGTCTATTTTAACAGAAATGAATTACCACAAAAACGAAACAATCAATACGATTATGAAATACAACATTTCACGACTGCATTATTTTCATGACGCGCTAATGCTATAGGGGATGCTTACTCCTCCTAGGCACCTGATATCACCTCTGGTATATCCAGGGGTCACATCCACCGTGAGCGTCCAGGGCGATCCCCTCGGAGGTCCCTTTCCCAATTTGCTCCCCCCATAGCCCCACAAAACTTAGAGCAGCAGGTCTCACAAAAATGGTGAAAATCCATAGGTATCGAATCAGTTGAGAGATATAAACACCATATGCAGATGATAATGGAATATTGCTACATAAATATGTGAAATTGACGATGGAGAAGCTGAGATCAACCTGTTTGCCATACAGTTGAGTTGTCACTTTGTCATTAATGTCTACTTTCAATAAGATATCTAAGTATGAAGCAGAAGTGGACGACTTGGTTGGTCTTTTATTTTGCGCTCACAGGGATATATCGAATAGGTATATGAATGAAAATTACTATTGTTATGAGACAAAACATCGTCGATATATCTAAATATCGATTTGAAGGCCACAGCAAGATATTTTTTCTTCTCGTGTAGAAGCTTTTGAATAAATTTTGCTTCATATGAATACAGAAACAGTTCAGCTAACAAAGGAGCACAATTCGTAACCATGGAAATTCCAGCAGACTGTAAAAAAAAAACTTGATCACCAAAGACCACGAAAATATTGTCAATGAGGAACTCTAACACCTTTTTATTTGAACGTCAGAGCACTTGTGAGTGGAATCAGAGTTGCGTTTAACAAAGTAATTTTTGGATGACTGATCACTAGATATGACTTTTTGTTCAAGAAGCAACTGTCTATGATGTCAAAAAGTCTGATCGATAATTGATCGTGAGGAATGGTCGTGAAAAGAGTTGAAAAATCACACGTTTTAATGTTGTTGATTTGAGAAAAGCTTTGGGATTTCAAGTTTACTAAAAGTTCTTTAGAATTTTTTTTCAGAATCCACATTTGATTTACACCACTTATGGCATATGCAGTCGCACAGTAAGTTTGAAGTTTCTCCTTCACAGTTGTTAATATTTTTGTGAGGAGCAAAGATAAGGGCTTGGTAAAACATTTATTGGATCCAGCAAATTATCTTTGTTTGTAAGGGATTTTATGTAATTTAGGAATCCAAAATAGGTACGGTAACTTATGTTCATTCGACCCAACGACTGGGATACCAAATGTGGCTAAAACTGAGGCATGTTTTTTTGATGAATTTTATCATTTGAAATGGCTATTAGAGTATATCTACGATTACCAGAAGTGGAGTTATTGCCAAGTTCGTTTAAAATACAGTTGTGATAATGAACCTTACAGACAAAAACACTGTTGTTACAAGCTTTGTCACCTGGAGCCAAAACATGTTTCTCAAGTAACCTACCTTATTTTTTTTTATCACTTCTGGTCCAAGAGTTGTAGAATTTTTTAAAAAGTGCCATAAATCCAAAAATACGATAAGCAAGGGGTACTGAGGACCTATTCTAACTTGGATCCCCACGGGAATACTAGAACATTAATGAATTGACATATTTTGACAAAATGAGCAATTCTAAGAGTTAATAATATGTTGGAATAGTAAAATACAATCCAGACAAGGTGTTAACTTACTAATGTCTATATGAAGGTAGACATAAATAATTGTGTGTTGATTGTTACAGAAACACAACATACGTTTATGCGTAAGTTTATGACTTTGGGTGTACTTCTCTATTTTTTTAAATTTTGGAATAATTCTCAATCCAAGAAACAGTTGGTGTAAATTTGCGAACACCTGACTAAAATCAGCTCCTATCAGTACTTTCAGTACTTTGATTAGTGTAAGCAGCTATTTTGTGACATTTTTCTTGATTTGATTCCTATTATCAATATTTTGTATCTTCTGGGAATAGGAGTTCAGCTTGCATAATGTAAAGATTATACGGTACCGGTAATATGATGCCAAATTGATATGTTCAATGTTTACCATTCTCCTGATCCCCTATATATGCATGTACATTTTCAGTATATGTATATACATGTACAACTGTATATTTGAAATGCGTCATTTACATATCAAATCACAAGTTTCATTTTAGATGGTTTTGGATTTTGCCTGCTTCAAACAAAAACAAAGAAAAGTGGCCTTGGCAATGTTTCTAACGTCGAAAAATAGATATGTGGTGTGCCTTAGCATGACTCTATAATAAAAGAAGCTTCTTTTGCGTTTTCATTTGAAATACAATGATCTCGTGGAGGTGGTGCTCGTGGGGATCCGGGTTAGAATAAGTCCTCAGTACCCTTTGCTTGTTGAATGCAGTGTAACGGAGAGTAAAGCTGTTGGTTCTGATGATGGAAGTTATTACGTATAGATTGAAAAATGATGATAACGAACAGTGATCGTATATACTAATGTTGGTATCTAGTTACATTTTAATGAGATTCATCTGTCACGTACCACATATATGAATTGCGCCATGTTGTTACCTAAATATTTATATCCTAAACTTCTTCATTGATACTGGCACATGTGTAATAAATGCATGTTTGATTTCTTGATTCTGGAAAATAAATCAAAATGTAAGTTTATAAACATTACTTATTTATCAATATAAACAAAATTATCTAAAGAAGGGAATACATATCAAATAACATCTCAAGAATCAGTCAGTTTATTGATTTGATTAAGATAATTGTGGTGTGTGTTTAGTATAGAGAATTGTGGTGTGTGTTTAGTATAGATAATTGTGGTGTGCGTTTAGTATAGATAATTGTGGTGTGTGTTTAGTATAGATAATTGTGGTGTGTGTTTCGTGTAAAACTTATACGGTACGAACTTTGATGCACCAGATGCGCATTTCGACAAATAATGTTTCTTCAGTGATGCTCAACCGAAATGTTTGAAATCGGAAATAACTATGAAGTTTAGAGCTAAATATAGCCAAAAACAGCGTGCCAAAAAAGTGGAGCCAAATTATTGATAATTGTGGTGTATGGTTAGTATAGATAATTGTGGTGTGTGTTTAGTATAGAGAATTGTGGTGTGTGTTTAGTATAGATAATTGCATCACATTGGATAAACACAGTATCATCCTGGGGAGACATCGATGTATTTTAATTGATGTGTGTGGTTTGCTTATTTTAGGTCCTTTGGATATTTTTATTCCTATCAATACATCACGAGATACATTTAGACCTATCTATTGCGATCAGGGTCTTAACAGTGGACGTGCCATAACATGCAAACGCATGTCACTACATGAGACGTTTGTTTTAAGGTGTCCGCTGAAAGACCCACGATACTCAATTCTAAATTTCGAGTGTATGTCGAAGGGGTATCGATTCCGAGTGTATATCGAAGTGATATTTACTACTTAAAGTAGTAAATATTTTAACGTTTTAGGTGTGATATAATCAAGGAAAGGACTGACCATGATCTCCCGATCAACGATATCATTGGAGGCATTTAAAATTATAAGTCCTACTGTACATCACTACTTCTTTTGATTTAAAACTCTTAATTCACATTAAACATTCCCGATACCTTACACTTATTTCCACGCGTAATTTCTTTTACAACAAAATTCTGCTAAACACCAGATTCTGCTATAAAATCAGCTAGTCAGCGATAGTTCATTACAAAAACCTTTTGGATAAGTAAAGAGTGGTTTTTTAAAGAGTAGCTATAATAGAGTATTGTTTGGTATTTTGATTTGCATAAGCAAAGTATGATATCCTTTCTTTTGAAAACGCTTTGGCACTTTGATTTTCCTTTAAAAAAAAATATTGCATTTACTCAATGCGATTTTGTGATAATTAATTGATCACAGCGGACATTGGATCATAATAGACATTGATAATTTTATTTTACAGTAATGCTGTGTAACATACTAAAATATGTTTACTTTGGTTAGCCTACGTAATAAAACAATGGATGTATGTAGGGATACACGGGTTTTATATCCTTAAAATCCGTGATCCCCTATCGCGGCAGGCGTAAACACATCTAGAAACCATCGTTGATGTGGCCCCGAATGTCTTCCATAGTTCTAAATTTGTGACACTTTACACACAGTTGGCGACCTTTCTTTATGAACGAAACAAATCTAGAAGGGACGTAACTCAATTAAACAAAACTTGAAATTACTTGTAACAGTAAAGCATTTGCAGACTCCCTTTTGGAGTACAATCTGTGAATTTTCAAACGTGAATAGAAAAGGTGTTTCATTTGACAGATACATTCCTAAGCTTAATTTGCGAACGCTTTTAAAAATGGATTCGGGGTATCACTCTAGACGATTTCAAGATCGATGATTATAAAACACTTTTATTTTCTTATTTTCGAAAAAAAAATCCAGATAATGTAAGCCCTCAGCACTACTGTATCTGTGTTGTAAACAGTGCAGGCAATTTCAAAGTACATGAAATGAATTAAATGATAAGCTGTAGTTGTATGTTTTAAATATGAACACTATTGAATGTTTTGGTGATGATAATGATTATTATCATACCTATCTTTATTTCCCTCATTGTTAGATTACATCTAAAATGATGCCTTTACTAACCTTCCTACTGATGGTCCATGTTTCACAAGCTGAAACACAAACCGAAAGCTGCAAAGATACCGTACATGGGATTATGTCTGGACTTGGAGAATATCAGATTGGAGCTCTAAAAGAAGAGTTCCAAAGGTTTACAAATAACATGGAGCGATCTATGAATGTATTCAAGAAACAAATGAGAGCTGATTTTGAGAGAAAAGGTATATTACTATACTTTTATGAATCACTGTCAATTATTTCACATTCTCTTTTCAGTGATGTTTTCTGACTGCTCAGAAAGATCATATCTCACTGATGAATTGAAGTAAAAAAAAATATCTGCGTGTGTTTTAATGTAAATTTTATAATAATGATAATAAAGAATAAGACGCTGATTAGTAAATACTGTAAGTGGTTTTAATTTCGCGGTGCTAAACGTTCGCTGTTTTTCATATTGGTCTAATTGCGGTGGTTTTATTTTCCCGGAATTCAAATTTTATTTTGATTACTGGTAACAATTCAAAACATATTGTGTCACACTTGCAAAATGATTGCGGTTGTTTCAATTTCGTGGAAAAGTCCCCAACCGCAAACACCGAAATTAAAACCACCGTAATCATTTCCCCATTTACAGTATTAAGATTTTTTCTAAATCTACTGAGGGAAAATTTCATTGTTAACTGGAACTGCTTACCTGGAAAAAGACAATTCATTTCAAAGTTTGCATTTTAATTTGATCAAAACAGAGGTGATTGTGATACTTTTGAGGTTGTCTTCGATTTCCGTAAATATCCAGGAACATGTGGTTAACGGACAATGGAAACCATTAAGTGTTACATACATACTTTATCAAAAACGAAGCCATTCTCTTTAGAAACAAAAATGAAATAATATTCATCATATCTAAGAGTTGAAAGCTTCAATTCCCTCGTTAGAATACACTTTTATAATGCTCATGGTTTCGCTGAAGTGGCATCTTGGCGTTCCTGTAGTAGAAATTCCTAAATATCTACAGAAATCAATCAATAAATTATCCAATATTGAGCCACAAGGGATGATTACTCCTCCTAAGCACCTTATACCACTTCATATATGTTCAGAGGTCCGTGTTTGTCCTACTCTTAATCATGTTTTGCTTATAAGAGTTATAAGATTTAATCACTGTTTGTTATCTTCTCATATTATCTTTGTTCGATACAGGTAGAATAAACAGGAGTGTCGTCTATACAAGATGGGGAAAGAAGTCGTGTCCTCCGAATGCTGAACTGGTTCTCTCTGGTAAGTGTAGATGTAGATAAGAGGAACTGGATTTTGTAATGAAGGAATACTCACCAGTAAAAATGATCTTCCTTTGACAGGATACACTGGTGGATCACATTATACCCACTCGGGAGCGGCTGTTGAGCCCCTTTGTTTACCAAGAGATCCCGAATGGGGCCGGTACAAAGATGGGGCTGACGACGTTAGAGCTTTTGTATATGGAGCAGAATACGAAACCAGCAAATCTCTGAGTAACTTACGCCGTCTCCATCAACATGACGTACCGTGTGCTGTCTGCCTGGTACATAATAGATCTATTCTTAGAGTCTTCCCAGGTACGTTTGAACCTGTTCCTGCTATGTTTAATATTGCAAATATCATGATTTAGTCAATCTTAAAGCATCCACACATATACAAAAGATCCAAGATATACAAAATGGTTTCCAAAATGTTTGAAGATCTAACTTTTGTTTCACATTACTGTAGCAAGGAAGACTTGTTACAAAGATTGGAAATTGGAATACGATGGATATCTAATGGCGGGATATCATGGTTTTGCTGCTGCCACAACGTACACGTGTGTGGATAGGAACCCTGATACTATAACTGGAGGTCATTCTGATCACGACGGTTATCTTTTCTATTCCGTGGAGGCAAGATGTGGTTCACTGAAATGTCCACCATATGTAAACGGGCGGGAACTTGTATGTGTCGTCTGTTCCAAGGCATAGAAGTAATCGATAGTACGATGAAAATGCATTCACGCAATAAAGAATGGTTTCAGTATCGATAGCTTTGTTATTGTTTTTCTCTTCAGAAATTGTTGATAATCAATTATAAGAATAATGACGTATTCTATTCCATCGACATGTCATATGTCTTCATTATATATCTTGCAATTTTTTTAACACAACAATATGTTGGTAGATATCAAACAAAATAATTACCGTCTGACCTAAATGAAATGTTTGTTCTATTTGCATTTTTCTCCATGGTAACTCAAATCGTTTAATTTCAGTTTAATCCCAGTTCGGTTGTGATCGGTCTATAGGAGATGCTTACTCCTCCTAGGCACATGCTTCCACCTCTGGTATATCCAGTGGTTCATGTTTACCCAATTCTTTATTTTGTATTCCTTGTGGAATTTATGAGATTGATCACTCTTCGTTATCTTCGCCTTTCATTAGACCTTAGATATATTAATTTTGGATGATGCGTGTATATTCCACGAATGAGATAACTGGGTTTTATTAAACATTTTTTTCATTCCTTGTAATCCAAATGCGGTGGTATCGCTAATACATGTATTTTGTTTTAATTACCAACGATTTGATTTCATATACATAAAAAAAATATGTGTATGTAGCTATACAAAAGGGTTGTGACAATTTGCAACCCATATTGGAAATGTACACTGCAAAATACAATGTTTAGGTACAAGGAATGAGCAAATGCTAATGTAGGATGCCAACATGTACATACACTGTCAATTTTGTCCGCTTATTTGATTATTTGTAAATCACCCGATATACATGTATTTTGGACTACTAGTTCCAATATTAGAAGATTAGTTATTGAATTTCACAAAATGAACTTCTATTAAGCATAAAAATGTTTCAATAAAACCGTGACCTCGGGGCGGGACCTAGGTACAATGGGGAAAACTCATAAGCTCTGTCTATCAATAGTTGGTAAATTCTCCTGTAACTTTTTGCAAGTCTATAATGACGGTAATCAACTTCTTTTAAACAATTCGATTCCCTGGATCATTTCAATCTTATCTATTTAATGTCTAGATAAGAATTATAAACTTTGAAATTGGTGCTTCATGTAGACAAGGAGGATATTGATGGATTTAGAACACTATGTACTTCTTTTCCATATGGTTGTAAGTAATTATATCCACATCATATTCAGACAAAACTATACTTGGTTGCGTTGAAAGTTTTAAATAGAGCATCTGAAGAAACCAAAGGAAGCCCATATTTGGATTTTCGAGACCAGAATGCAGACAGAATGATGTAGTTATGGATGTGCCCATCACAGGCATCGCGGTAGTTCCTCGAATCACCTGGGAATATATGAAACGTCGCTCTTAGCTAAATTCGGTTGCCATGACAATGCATTTTCATTAACAGTTTCTATATTTATAGTAAGGCGACACATCAACATTTTTAATTTCAATGGTAGCACCTCCTCCATTCCAAGAAATGGCTTAAGGTTGATTTAAGGTATGGCACCTGTAATAATTTTTACTCTATACGGTACCTCAGTGTTAGAGTGCTCGCTTTGTAATTAGTAAGTCTCCAAATTCGAGACCTTCTTTTGTCATGGTCAAACCAAAGAAGTAAGCATAAATAGTGCTTGCTCCTTCCCCAAACGCTCGACATTTAGAAAAGGTGAAGATAACGAACGGTGATTAATCTCATAATTTCTATAAGAAATACAAAATTAGGAATAGGGTCAATACGGACCGCTGAACATACAAAAGGTGGGATCAGATACTATCACAGGTCCTAGGGATATATGCTCTAAAATCGGAGGTTTCTCGTCGTGGCAGGTGTTAATGTCATTAAAACCTTCAATGCTACAGCCCTGAGTGTGAAGTATAGATCTAAATTTGCGGTACTTCTCACGTCTTAATTTGAGTACAACATTATAAACGGGACGTAAAACAGACAATGAATCAATCAATTTTTATTGGTTTTTACCAGACAGTGTGCTGTGTTAATGTGACTGAAATGAAGAATGGTAATTAAAAGTTACGAATATTTGTCTCGGTCTTGATTTTGCATTGGAAAATGAAACAAATGAATACCACTTTAAATTGAAATGAAATGACCACATTCAGGTAAGATTTGAAAGATACATTCACTGTTCGGTATCTTCTTCTTTCATTCATTGTACCAACAGCATGTAACTCTCCTATTTCAGCAGACACCATGTGCTCTAAAACTTCCGATTGACTACTAGAAAACTGAATCTCTTTAAAAAAAATTTAAATTGAATATGTTAATAAACATTAATTAGGGGTGATATAAAATGGGTATGTTTCAAGGTCATCATTTTCAAATAATTTCTGGACACTTATATAGTCTACCTAACGTATTGGTTTAAAATTATTGGGGAATTGTGCTGCTACTGGGGATTATCTCGTGTTGAAATGTCGTGTTGAAATTCTACTGATTCCCAGCAGGCATCCTTTCCCCTAAAATATGCCCTAGGAGTGTTTTAAGTATATATAAAAATATCCTCAAGCATGTCCTAAATGTCATCTTAATGTCATTTGGGTAAAAACTTAAATATTTTCAGTTTAACTTTATTCAAGATACATTTTTTATAGTACAATATATAATTATGTTTTTCATTACTTTTCCAGATATTTGTGGGCTCATTTTGTAGCAATAGAAAAGTACTAACTAACTTACTGTAGTTGAACAAAAAATCCAAACAGAATATACACGGACCATAAACTGAGAATAGCCTTAAGTTCCAATTTCAAATGCAGCTAACCTTTGAAATAATTTTCATAAACAAATGCAATTTTCATTATATGTTTGCATTTCAATGTTTTATACACCTGTAGTTTTTGAAATATCTGTGTGAAATAAATCTTAAGATATAAGTAATCAAAAGTTTGACTCAAGTCTATTCTCAGTTTATGGTCTTAGTGCCTGGACATACCACAGATGGGATAGGTTCATAGAAAGAGTTAATATTCCCTGTCGACCGGTCACACCTGCTGTGATACCTATATCATGATCAGGTAAATGTAGTAATCCGTAATCAAAATAATATCTAAAGAACGACCTAAGAATTTGTATGAAATAGGTCAGACAGCAGTGGACCCAATTCCAGGTTGTATTTGTAAATTAGATCGTTACAAAGAGCATATGATTTGCGAAATGCTGATTTTAAAACAGACTATTAAAACCGCTGTAACACCAACTTACTTGTCAGTAGCTGTCTCATTTTAAAAACTTATATTGATTTGATAAATCGCTCTGAACTCGATATAAAATACGCCAGAGTCTTCCACAAACTAACAAAATATTGCTATTGTTACAAATTGTCTATCAATTATCAATTATAAATAAATCTTAGTAATTGTTTAATTGTCCTTTGTTAGTAAATCCTGCTGCGCTACATAAAGGGTTTGTTCTGACCCATAGCATAATTGGGGGCTCGTTCGGGATTAGAAACAAAACAAAAATATCGCATTTTTCAAGATTTGAAGTTCATTTGTCTGAATTGATTGATTTTCGTCGACAGCAGAATTTGCCATGTTTTCGGTCACAGATATTCTTGACTTGCCGATTGTTCAGGTGTTCGATGCCTTCAAACAAATGAGTTACCACGTTTGGCTGTACACCTCGGTTAGAGATTAATTCTACAATGCGTAAACAAGATATCAAAGTTACGCTCACTAAAACACTTGTAGAAGAAAATGTTTTTGCAAAACGATCAGTTGAACCAGCAAATATATCGGAATTCGAATTTCAGTTAGAATTAGAAAAAATTAAATCAGAAAGGGAAAGAGAAAGTCAGAAAATGCAAATTGAGAAAATGATACTAGAAAATGAAGGAGACGAACGTGCTGAGAGAGAAAAAGAAAATGACAGAGTAGTAAGAGAAAAAGAAAAAGGAAGATAATTTGAGCGAGAAAAAATACAATTAGATACTGAAAGAGCAGAAAGAGAGAAAGTATAGGATAATTTGAATTAGAAGAAATAAAAATTCAAAAGAAATCTAAAATTGTACCTGTCAGAACTTAATATAATGCAGCTAAAAATATCAAGTTAATACCGCAAATTCAAGAATAATCAGGGTATCAATAATTGCGGCATTTTAAGAAAGTGAAGATAATGAATAGTGATCGATCTCATAACTCCTAAAACAATACAAAATAGATGGTTGGGCAAACACGGACTCCTGGTCACACCAAAGGTGGGAACAAATGCCTTGGAGGAGTAAGCATCCCCTGTCGAAAAATTTAAATGATTGCGAGATGTCATTTGTATTGGCCTAAGCTAAGAAAGGATGTTTCTGAATTTTGCAAGTCTTGTCATGTTTGCCAGATAGTAGATTGTATAAGACCCTTGCCAAAAACTAGGCTAGGGAACCAGTATTTACGTACTGTAATGTGTACGTCCACTCGATTCCCTGAAGCTATACCTCTTAAGAATATCAAGGCGAAAACCATAGTCAAGGCTCTTACCAAGTTTTTCAATTTTGTAGGAGTGTCCAAGGCTATTCAGTCAGACCAAGGTTCAGATCTTATGTCAGGGTTTTTTCAACAGATCATGCACGAGTTAAGTGTTAGACAATATAAGTCTATACTTGGATCAAACCCTTAAAACCATGATGAAAACATATTTTTATCAGTATAATAAAGACTGGAATGAAAGATTTCACCTTGTTTTTGTTATTGTTTTTTCCTGCAAGAGAAGCAGTTCAAGAGGCTCTAGGATTCAGTCGCTTTGAATAAGTGTTTGGCCATACAGTTAGAGGAACTTTGAAATTGCTGAAAGAAAAATGGCTAATTGAAACTAGTGCTTTTAATCATTAGACTATGTATCAAATTTAAAAGAGAGACTTCATAATGTTTGTAAATTAGCACTCAAGAGTTCACAAGCTAAAATGAAAGTTCTGTATGACAAAGATGCAAGGAACAAAGTTTGTAAACCAGATGATAATGTTCTTGTATTTTTACCTGTTCCTGGTCATCCTTTGCAGACTAGGTATTAAGGTCCTTATGAAATTGAAAACAAGCTTAATGATGCAAACCATGTAGTTAAGACACCTGGTCGGCTCTAAAGAAAAACGAGTTTGTCATATTAACATCCTGAAAGAGTATTTTGATAGATGTGACCGAAATTCTGTAAAAATCAATTTCCACTTTAACCAATGTTAAGGCATTACAAAATTGTGCTGAGAATGAAATTAGTTTAGACACTAGTGAAAAAGACTTCAACCAGAATGTCTGTTTAAAGAAATTTGAAATTCTTGCCAATCTGGATACCAAACTTGAACATTTGAATATTCACCAAAGAGGACAACAACAACTTATGACTAATTATCCTTCAATCTTCTTGGATGTTCCTCGAAAGGCCAATGCCGCTTGTCATGATGTTAAAGTTGGTGACACTTTTCCCATCAAGCAGCATCCTTTAAATCCTAAGAGCAGAAGTGCAGTACATGCTGACGCATAACATTATCGAACAAATGAAAGTGACTGGAGCTCACCTTGCATTCTCGTACCGAACCTGATGGTACCTACGTGAATTATGTCACGAAAACAGACTCTTATCCGATTCCTAGAATTGATGACTGTATTGACAAAATCGGAAATGCCAAATTTGAGAGTAAATTTGACCTGTTCAAAGGTTTACTGGCATGTGCCATTGACTGAAAGAGCTAAAGAAATACCTGCATTTATGACTCCCGATGGCCACTTTCAATACAAAGTGATGCCGTGTGGTATGAAAAATGCTCCAGCGACCTTTCAGCGGATGAGTCATTCCTTTCTTCGTGACCTTCAAGGATGTGAAGCCTACATTAATGACATGATATCATCTACAGCGACACATGGGAGGAACATCTCCAAATCATGCGTGCATTCTTCGACATTCTTAACAGTGAACTTGCAAAGAGTGACTTTTGTCATGCTACTGTAGTGTATTTATGTCATAAAGTAGGTCAGGGTTATGTTACACCTTTTATGGCTAAAGTGGAGGCTATTGCAAAGTTCCTGATTCCTACACACAAGAAAAAGTTCATAAAATTTTTAGGCATGACAGGCATGACAGGGTTTTACAGAAAATTTTGTCTAAATTTTTCAACAGTTAGTCCACTTACCAACTTATTGCAAAAGAGGGCAAAAGTATGGACAAAGGACTGCGACGAATCATTTTGAAAAGTCAAATATGTTGTCATGAGTTCTTAAAGCTCCAGATTTTTCTAAGCAATTTAAGTTTACTGTATATGTCCTTGATGTACGAATCAGTGCTACTTTGCTTTGTTTCAAGAACACAGTGACAATGTCGAAGGGAGTGTTTCTTATTTCTCGAGGAAACTTCCAATATGTCAGCAGAATAATCGAAACATTGAAAAAGAATGTCTTGCTTTGTTGTTAGCTTTGAAACATTTTGGTGTTTATTTGAATGTTACTGTATATCCAATACTTGTTTTACAGATCACAACCCTCTCATTTGTTGCATCAAATATCAAACAAGAATCAAATACTTACAAGATGGAGTTTATTATTGAAAGAGTATGAAATTGATATCAAACATGTCAAAGCAACGAAAATGTTACAGCAGATGCCTTATCAAGAGTCTTGAGGATGTTTTGTTATTTTGTTGTTGCTTTCATTGATGTACATTGTATGTTTGAGTTTTCATTGTCATTCAAACTTTTTAAGGGAGGGTGTTGTGTGTATTACTATTTGCACTAAATTGACCTAGATAGTTCTAGAAAGTTATGTTTACTTGTTATTGACACCTGTAATCTAGATTGTTCTAGACTTCATGTCTCTCAAGATTGTACTAGAAAATTCATTCCTATTACATATACTGGAATTATTATTATAGAAAGAAAAGCTCTGGTTAGACACGTTTTATACATTATGGATTATTATACTGGGAACTACGATTTTGAAATTACTACTTTTTAGTGGGTAGATTCTGTTTGGATTTATTGTTGAACTCCCGTAAGTTAATATTTTGCTATTCTTAGAATTTTTCTAGAATTCTGCTGCGTTATATATAGGATTTGTTCTGACCCATAAGATAATCACCTTAAAAGCCGGAGATCCAATGTCGAGGCAGATGTGTAGACGTAATTAGAGCCCTTACTGCTACGGTCCTGAGCGTTAACGATAGGTGGTACTTCTGAAGCCTTGTGTGAGTAAATATTTCTCAACAGAAAGTAAAAGAAACAATGAATCAATCAGTCTTTATTGGTTTCTATCTGAAAGTGTGATGTATCATTATGACTGAAATGACGAATGCTGGTAAAAAGTTATGAACATTTGTCCTAGTCGTGATTTCGTATTGAAAAATAAATAAAAAATAAATTCTACGCTAAATCATAATCATGACCACATTCGGGTAAAGGTTGAAAGATGCACCAACAACATGCAACTCTTGTATTTAGTCGTAAACACTGTTCGATACACGTATTATTAGGTAACTATTATTGTAACTAAATATAATGTTAGAACCTCTAACTTAGAAGACAACATGTGCTCTAAACTTGAGTGATTGATTAATAGAAAACTAAATCTCTGAATTTGTTTAGATTAAATATGTAATATTAAATATGTTAATTGAAAAACAAAAATATGGAGGGATACATAAAGGGTTTGATCCAAAGTTATCATTTTCAAGGCATAGTCTACCTAACGTATAAATTGATACGCATTATCAGGAAAAACTGACTTAATAATCATTGAAAAACTGCGCTGCTACTGGAGGTTCTCTCGCTTGTGTTGTGGTGATACTCTATGGATAACCAGTAGGCATGATCTTTCCTAAAATATGTTTTAAGAAGATATAAAAATCTCCCGAGGTATGTCTTGAATATCATCTTAATGAAAGGTGAAGATAACGAACAGTGATCAATCTCATAACTCCTACAAGCAATACAAAATAGATAGTTGGGCAAACACGGATCCCTGGGCACACCAGAGGTGGAATCAGGTGCCTAGGAGGAGTAAGCATCCCCCTGTAGACCGGTCACACCCACCGTGAGCCCAATATCCTGTTCAGGTAAAGGGAGTTATCCGCAGTCAAAATCAATGTGCCAAGAACGGCTTAACAATCGGTATGAAACACGTCAGACAGCATTTGACCCAATGATAGGTTGTATTGACGAACTAGATCGTTACAACGACCATAGAATTTGTGAAATGCTGACTTCAATCGAGACTGTTGAAACCCCTGTACCATCAACTTGTTTGTCAGTAGCTTACCTCGATTTAAAAATTGACTATTCGCAGAACAAACTCTTGCATATCAAATCAGTTGAGATATATAAACACTATGTGAAGGTATTAATGGAATATTGCTACATAAATATTGGAAGTTGACAATGGAGAAGCTGAAATCATCCCATGTGTCATACAGTTAATATCATTTTTGTAAAGACTCAAAGATTTCTCTCTAACTTTGTTCAAGACACATACTTTTCAAAGTGCAATAAATGGTCAATTTTTTCAATACTTTTCTACATATTAGTAGTATCAGTGGGTTCATTTTCATTTGAAGGCTTATGTTCACAGAGAAAGCAATTTAATTAATATGTATTTTACAGTACATGTATCTAACCAGGATTTCTCTTTTGTAGTTAAGGCTTTTGAATACATTAGTCTGATGTATTTCCGCGTTACAGATTTGGAAGTTCTTCTACTGCATTTTGAAAATGCTCAGCGAGGAACTGACTAGTTGACTCCACAGTTCGCAGTGACACATCACAATCCAATTCTTTATTTTAAAGGACATATCGCATGTTTCTAAACTTTTTAATTTTTTTCATCAATATTAATTCACTTCATGCCTAAAACTACTTTATATGTGTTTTAAATGAAACAGTTTGTGTAGTTTTCGAGTTTGAAAGCGACGAAATTCAAATCTTGCGATATGCTTATTTTCTTCGATATTTTACGCGCCATTATATGTGAGGTCATATGCGATCTCGAGCGATAAGATTTGGAAACAGTTGTTAGCCATTTCATAAACAGATTAGATTTAATTGACAAAAAAACCCAACCAATTATTACATTAACGGCTTGTAAATAACACTGTGTTATGGTGTTTGTGCCGTTTAAGGGTATACTTGCTGTCAGTAGAGAGGATTTGGACTGTGTTTTTTCTTTCAATTTCCGAAGGAAGGTATGAGGGACAAGACGTGATTTTTTGTGGGCACAACGACTTTGCCATAAAAAAATCAGTAGAATTTGTTCCTGTATATTCTCAAACAAGCACTCGGACAAAGACGTAGATAAACTGCGAGAAATGGTTCTATCGAAGCTACGCACTGTTACTTGCAAGGTGAAGATAACGAACAGCGACTAATCTCATAACTCCTATAAGCTATACGAATAGATAGTTAGATAAACACGGACCCCTGGACACACCAGAGGTGGTATCAGGTGCCTAGGAGGAGTAAGCATCCCCTACGGCATATGCTTTTCGTTCTGCTCTCAAATTCAATACACACTCGCATCAACTGACCTTCACCTTAAAATAACATATAGACAGAACTTATGCTCAAAGTTTCCACCAACTGATAGTTTTAAAAAAGAAATTTAAAGATAAAGGATGATTGAACTTTCAATTATAAATGATGAAATATGATATTTCCCAACTTTGGAATGAATTATATTGTTTTCATCGTTTTACGGAACGCGTACGTAACAACAACAGCACGCAGCGCTCCCACTTCTTAAGTATCAATTTGCAGATTAAAACAATAATGATTAATAAAATTGCTTGAATAAAATAATTTAAAACTATTGTGAATTTCACTATAAATTTGATGATTTATTTTTCGAAATGCACCCGTTACAATAGGCCTAGTTGTCAATGAGACGTAATCGTATCATGATATAGGGCTATCTAACTTATCCAAAAATAAATTTAATAATAATTGCACTGTACATTTTGAAAGAACAACAACGCTAATTACAGTTGTTTAACCCCTTCTCTACCATGCCGGTCAATTTGAGCGGTGTCGCCTAAAAACAGGGCAACACAAACGGAGTGCCTCTAAATCTTTGAAACTACGGTCATAAGATATATAATCTATGCATGTAAAAATCAGTTAAGTAGATCAAGCAATTAAATTAATACAAGCATTTAAAGTGAAAGATGGCTTCGTTTAAATATGACGCAACGCTTTGTCACAAGGCTATTTCCCCCCTCGATACGATTTTTTTCTATTTTCTGTATGAATGCACTATTTTTCATACTTTTGAAAAGCATATATTCCCTGCTTTTAAAATTATAAAAATTATTTTTAATGCTTGGCAAAGTTATAAGAAAATAGCAATTTTTTGCACATGTACGCTTTCTTACGATTTTATTTGTCAATGTTTAAACAGATCGGCGTTTTACTAACATTCATATATGGAAATAGGGAAAAGTAAATACAGCCTGCAAAAGTAGAGGGAAATTTCGTTTTGATGGGCCCTTATTCGTGTTATAATTATTGATAGTTTTTATATTACGATAAAATGAAATTGGGACATGCTGCACGGTTTTCTTTAAAATTAGTGACAAAACGCTGTCGCTGAAAGCGATCGACTGACATTGAACAATAAAGTAGTGAAAACTATTTGTATGTCCTCTATTGGTAATTGAATACTTTTTGATACACTAAAACAATATACACGTATGTATGAAATGATCAGTCAGGCATTATCTGCTTTTTTTTAAAAAAAAGTATAAAACCATTATTTGTGAATAGCAGTTACACCACCTACTTGTAACTCCATAAAACACCTAATGAGAATGTTACATGGTAGAATGAATTAAAAAGAATAATAAAATACTTCAAATTCAGATATAAACGTTATGTAATATTTGTTCCGAATAGAAATAAAAGTATTTCTGCGAAACAAAGAAAAACAAACCAGTCTGCATATTTTATATACTTTTTTTCCGTGATCCGGATCGCGGCCACGGGGTTTTCTGAAATTGTGCATGGGCAACACACGTGTTTCCGTTTCAACGAAAACACCACACCGAACGCTTGTAATGTATTTTACATAGATTTTGAAAACGACCCGATGTCAGATGAAGAAGATGCACTGGATCTCCTGTTGCAGGGTGACCCAAACGATCATGCATTCAGTATGAACATGTAAGGTGATGTAGCCCCGCCCCGCCATTTTTGGTCTCTCATTACCTGACGCGCGAGTGTAAGAAGGTGTCAGATTTTGTGTACGATGAGAAGGGGGTTGGTGGTTTTAATCAGACTGGGCATTCATGAACGCTGGTGCGGAGGCTATTTTCCAAGATGTTTCTATGTTCATTATCTTTGTGTGAAAAGAAAACACAATCTGATAGGAAAGCACATATCACATTATTGTATTTTCGTAGTAATAGAATTTATTTCCGTAATTTGAGTGTTTTATTCATATTGTAACAGAAATAAAAACGATATGTGTGTTCGAGACAGAAGGTCGGGGAGTGGGGGGGGGGGGGGGGGGGGGGGGGTAACATCAATCAAAGTCTGGTTATGACAGGCTATTGAAAAATCATATAAAATTCTCTTTTAGCTTATATACACTTAGTAGCTTATGACTATAAATTACATGTGATCCATACATGCTGGTGTGCTATGAGCTGATGGGCATGTTTTCATTTCTTGCCTAGATTTCGACTAAATCCACACCCCATCAGAGTACCATGTCAGGGGATTTAGAAACTGTGTATAATGAAGAACCAATTCAATTCTACTTTAAATCTGAGACCATTCAATTTCCCTCAGAGTTACTGTATTTTCGCTGGACCCTGTATGTTTTAAACTGATTTTCGTCAGTATTTGTCCCCATGTATATGCTAGGCGTAATGTTCACACCTCCATGATGCATATCTTTTCTTTTCAATACCCACTCTGCTACAATTGCAATGTATAATGAAATATTCCATTCATTTCTAACACATGTATGTCATCCCTTACCAAATGGCACTTCAAGGACATCTCTATCTTAAATTGAATATGACCAGTACTTTCGTGCAAAACTGTCCCTTACTATCATGAAACTTATATTTTACTTTTAAACATAAACCAATAATTCTTAATAAACATTTGTAATTTTTCATCTTTAAAAAGGTTATTGACATCCCAATCTTTAGTGGAAAGCTTTCAGGTATCTTCCGCAAGTGACAGTCTACTGGCAAATCCAGACATGCATTGGAAGGATGCTGATGTAGAGGACATAGGGGCACCTGATCCAAGAAATGTGGCATTTCATTCGGAGTGACAACCTGGCATTCAGTTGGTATTACTCTTTGAGGTTGAATATAAGGTTAAATACATATACATTTGGTTAACATTCAAATGAATCCAGATAATACATTCACAAATGGAATCATGACATTATGGTACACTGATATGCGTGTACCATTTTACTGTTTATCGTAGCATTACTAGATATAACATGCAATACAAAAAGGAGACTAAATACGGAAAATCATTATTCTGTTTGTAATTATAAGGTATGATAAGTGTTTTAAATACTAAAAAATAAGGTATGATGGCTATTACTGATTATTTGCAATTTCCTGTCAGATATGGGACCGAATTATTCAGAGAACTGCAGATTTTATGAAGCTGTTTCTGACAGAGGATTAGGTTTTCTCCATCTGTGTTGCCGCCAGCCATTATGCTGACATGGTCATATCTAGGGGAAATGATTGTCATATGTTTCCCAAGGAAGTTCGCAGTCTGTCACTGCATGAAAAGGAACTGTACAGGTATTACTAGTTTTAAAGGACCGATATTGTAACAATGATTTCCAGTTTAAAACGAATAATAAAATGCATTTCAATAAGATTACCTTTACCAAAATTAATCTGGCTGTGGATCTAACACATTTATTAAATGTGTACTACAATTACCCTTGATAACATTTCATAAGTAATTCAACGCATAATTTTCAGAGGGTCTTGGTTATAGAAAATATTTACAGAGCCCATTGAATATTCAAGCTCGGAGAATACATCAGTATTTGTGGCTAAGTATAAAGAAATCTCTCCCCCCCCCCCCCATATTTTTGAGGGGCATTATCTTATGCACGTCTGTTGAGAAGTTCCAGTCGATAGATATATATTGGTCAACGCATGCCCCTATCGGAACAACGCACTATCAAGAATAATGTCTAGAAATAGAATGTATATTTAATTGCTGTTATAAAATTTAGAAATTCATTTCAAAATTAAGGATTATCTCCCTCATGCATAGCCCTTATCCTTAGACGAATTCGACTCCACTTTTCTGGCACACTGTTTTCCCTATAATAGCTCTAACACTTAATTGTTATTTCGGATTTCAAAAATTTCGGTTGAGCATCACTGAAGAGACATTATTTGTCGAAATGCGCATCTGGTGCATCAAAATTGGTAACGTATAAGTTTTACATTTAGGAGGTTGAATATAAGAAGAACATTTTTGTGAAATATAATAACTACATTTAAATTCAGTGATTGAAAGTAAGTACTTGAATATTCGTATACATTGGACTTGGGGAGGAAAAACGGGCAGTACTTCTTCATAACATTTGATATAATAATAGTGTTGTTGCTTAGCAACCAAATATATTTGAATACAAAAAATAGATTATTTTAGATTTTAACAGTAAATATCTTTGTTTTAATAATGCAAATATTTATACTATTTAGTGGAACATAATGACAAAATGTCATATTATTAGAAAATGATGAATATGTATATCATAGCGAAATTTCCATTTTATGACCTTTGACCTTCATTATCTTCATTATATTTTTTCTTTAAAATGATTAAGATCTAGTCAAAAATTATATTTTTAAAATAATGTGACATTTACTAATCATCATGCAATGTAATTATGTTTAAATTGTGTCGAATGGATGTAGAAAGAAAAATTATGGTCAAAAGTATACCATGAATGTTGTTACTTAGCAACCAAATATAATTGTTTCTCAATAAAATTGATTAATTTGATTGTGATTTTTTGTAGTATTTTAAAGGACACTTCAGCTCATACATTTAGAATTTCCTATTTTTGACTCGAATCTAGTGAGAGGGGTCGTAATATATATATTCCAGAGAGAAAAAGACTGCAGAATTGTGCACTTAAATGACCTCTGAGCCCGTATAACTCTGAGGTCGTGGGATAACATGAACAAACTTTATAGACAAAATGTTCCCTGTCCAATTCCGAACAAAATTATATGTCACATGCTTACCTAAAATGGTGATACATGCAGATTTAACTCGATTTAAAAATATTGTCATTTAGTCTTTGAAAACCTCTAAAATGTGCCGGTAAAGAAAGGGTTCAAGAAATGGTATTACCAAATAGTGTTTAGACAGCGATCCCATGTAAACATTGTTCATTCGCAAATGCAGATTTCGTATTCGCTTTCCTCGCTACATTTAGGTTGCTATTTGTATGCACTGGTGGCTAAAAGATATAAGACTCGGGAAATTTGTCAACATCGAAATAAATGTTATCCATGGTAAATAAATTAAGCCCCTAAAACCTGGGTTTTTAAAACTATCTAACACTACTTTTACAACAAGTTGATCGACGAAGGTCGCATATGACATCACTACCACGTGACTATTTATCTAAATCAACTAGGCTTTTTGAAATTGGGGCTTAGATTTAAGTCTGTATTGTGGTTAATTATCGCAATGCTTCAGCGAACTAACTAGTACAATTAATTTCTCTAAGCATAAGGAAGACAGAATGCATATAATCCTGTATACTTTCGAAACACGAGATGTGTCCTTTAAGTATTAAACTAGGGTAACTCAAGCTAATGTTCACTGCTAAGGGTTCTATGCGTTATTTATCTGTATTTCAATGGTAATTGCTTCATTTCTCACCAACGAAGAAACCATTTTCTATGCATCGTTCCTGTCACCCAACTTGTACACATGTGATTTTAAAGCTTGTGTTTATTTTTGAAACTTACAACTACTTCACGGAAAAGAGAATGTGGTCTGCCTTACGTTTTATGCAACCAGGATACTGCTGCATAATAATGAAAAAAATTATAACATTTTCTCCTTTGATTGATCGACTGTATATTGTTTAACGTCTATCTCGAGAATTTTTCACTCATATGGAGATGTCGCCATTACCAGTGAAGGGCTTACGGCCTTAGAGAAGGGAGGGATTTTTATTGTGCCTCACTTGCTGTAACATGGGACCTTGATTCTTGTGGTCTCATCCGAAGGACTGTCCCATTTAGCCGCCTCCTAGAACAAGCAAAGGGTACGGAGGACCCATTCTTACCCAGATCCCCAAGAGAAATTTTCATCTAAAAAACCAAATATATTGCAAATATACAATTCTTAAAATACTTGTTAAAACAAGAATTAGCTATCAAAAATATGCAATATGACACAAGCGATTCTAACTTGATGAATATATTCCAATACTAACTAAAAATGTATAGCCTGGTTATGATCCAGAAAATTATGTGCTAAGATCAAAGGAACCTTTTACCAAGTTGCCACTGTTACCACTCAAAGAGACTACAGAACAAATTTATTTTGTCGATGATTTGACAGTGAACTTATATTATATTAAAAAGGGTTAAAAGTGGCAATTCCTCGATTACATCCACTTTGAAAGTATTTTATGTGTTCCTTATCCATCGGATACTGACGGAGTGTCCTCGCCACCCTTTTCTTCCATTTCGTGGTACTTTTAGTATCCAATTCAGTTTGCGAATTCATAATCACCGAGTCTTGTAAATCTTTCATCCGTAATCATAGTATTGACACTGTCGTTTGGAGAATTTTGACGGCATAATGTGGGATTGCATTTATTTTCTGTTGTGATTAGCAGATATTTCGCTACTATTTCTGTTTGGTTCATGCCACGCTCATACGCGATATATGTTTGATATTTCTTGTATGATTTTACGCGTAATTGAATGTTACTGTATCATATTAAATATCTAAAATTTAGCTCATTGTATCGGTCACTGAATTTGAATTATACAACATTAGTATAAATAATGGGTCACCAATTGGGTTCTGTATCACGGAATATATTGAGGGAGATCATATACATGTAGGTCATATATGCACATGTATTTCCTTTTTCATTACAATCGAGAGCAACAGTAGCAAATAACTGCGAAGCATCACTATTCACAATTACCTCCATGTCAAAATTTCTTTCAGCGAAGATATAACATTTATTATTCGAGGATATAATCGGACTCGGAAATACGTTTGTTTCAAGACACGCTATCCGACGTATGACGCAGAACAAAACCCCATTAACAGCAATATTCACACTAAATATCGAATTGAATGACATTAAACAAGGGTAGATAGAAGAGTATAAAGAAAAATCGTTTACAAAGAAAGCAGAGTTACAGAACTTGATGTGAATGGGATGGTACAGAAGTGTGCCATCTAACATTTGTTGTGAGGAGAAAACAGGAAGAATGGCTATGACCTAAGGTTTATGACGAGGCGTATTGTCCACGTACATCAATGAGTGAATGTTCGTAATTTCAAATCATAACCTCAAAATTTAATGCCTTATAATACATTGCCTAACTCTTTATTTTGTATTGCTTATAGGAGTTATACGATTGATCACTGTTCGTTATCTTCGCCTTTCATTCATGAATACATATCCCTTTTACATTCTATTTTAGAGACATTTATCAATGTCCAATGTTAAATTGTTTTCTGTGACTTTACCAACGATTCTGATGCAAATTATTTTGAAAAAATAAAATACAACCTATTCATATACTTGAAAATCAAGATAAATCTGAGCTTTAACTACGAATTAAAAAAAAAGATATGTGACTGAAGTTTGAAGTGAACTTTAAAAAATTATCAATTTCAATATCAAACATCTTATCTCACATATTTCGCAATTTCTACAATATATCGACGACTTTATAACCTTGAATTCATAAACAAACCATCTAAAAATCAATATGTTGTAACACGTGGAATATTGACAGTCAATGAACACAAGGTGTAAGTTACATTTTGCAACATATGTTTGGGGAAAATCTGTTATGAAATCAAACTATTTGAATCAAAATACAGATCGATTTGACACTCATTACTTTATAGAGTATGAGGGTGTTTTCCAAACTAAATTGGCGAAATCACAAGTTCCTATATATTTCCTATGCATGATATTGTACTTAAAAGCAATAAATCAGTCGATTCTATTGAATTCTAAGTTACTCTGTTCGTAGATGTATGGTATCTTTAATCCATTGTTTATCATGCTGAATTTCATCCAAACAATCAACTTGCATGTTAGATGTTTTTACTATCTGAACCACACTGACCTGATGAGGCATGCATTTTAAATGGCTTAATTCAAGTTGAGTCAGTGCATGTTGCATGTAGATCATATATCACATACGGTGTTTAAGGACAGAATGAGAAAATTGATAATGTAAAATCTAAAGATTGCGAAAACAGGAAGAATGACCATGACATAACAATTATGACGAGGCGTATTGTCAACTCACATCAATAAGTGAATGTTCGTAATTTCAATTCATAACCTCAAAATGTAATGCCTTAGAACACATTCATAAATATACCGGCGGTCGACTTCGACTCAAATGGGGTATTCGAGATAAACCATATCCGAGATACAGATATTTTACTGTATATCCCTTTTACATTCTATTCTAGAAACATTTATTAATGGTCAGTGTTAAATTGTTCCCTACGACTTTACCAGCGTTACTGATGTAAATTATTTTGAAAAAATAAAAGGAAAATACAACCTATTCATATACTTAAAATCAAGACAAATCTGAGTTTTAACTACGAATTAAAAAAAAAAATGAAACAGAAATATGGAGTTAATTTTAAAACTTTATTAATTTCAATATCAAACATCTTATCTCACATATTTCGAAATTGGTACAAAACCTCGACTACTTTATAACCTTGAATTCATAAACAAGCCATGGAAAACTCGATATGTTGTAACAGGTGTAATATTGAACACAGGGCAGTCAATGGACACGTTTTATAAGTTAAATCTTGCAATATGCATTTGGGGAAAATCTGTTGTGAAGTCAAAATATTTGAATCAAAATACAGATCGATTTGAGACTCATGAATTCATAGAGTATGACAATGCCTTCCAAACCAAATTGATGAAATCACCAGTTTCTATATATCTCCTATACATGATATTGCACTTGAAAGCAATAAATCAATGGATGCTATGGAACTCTAAGTTATTATGTTTGTAGATGTATGGGATCTTTGATCAATTGTTCATCATGTTGATTTTCACACAAACAGTCAATCTGTATTTTAAATGTTTATACCATCTGAACCACACTGATCTGATGAGGTATACATTTTAAATGGCTTAATCCAATATGCACCAGTACATGTTACATGTAGATCACATATCACATAAGGTGTTTGAGGCAAAGTGAGAAAATTGATAATGTAAAATCCAAACATTGCAACTTGCGACCAAATACTGTATGAGAAAACAAACGTGTTTTACATGAGCGGATCAAGAAATTGGAGTAACAGGTACAGGTGTTTGGGTAGTTTTATTGATAGCATAGAGAGGCAGAGTGACCCAATTTCTTCTGATGTTCTTATTTTGAAGGTTGTGTAATTACAATACACCATGTTAGAGGGGAATTTCATTTAAGTATAGTACAGTATAGAGTTGTACTATGAAATATGTGGAACTTTGAATGACAATACAAATCAGTTTGATCTTTCGATTCACTATGGCAAAGACTTTAATACACTTAAACATAAACCTTTGATCCGATTTGCTGTAGTTAAAAGCTTTATATGAACGTGCATTAATTTTGAAATTACAAAACTTTTGTTAGAAAAGTATCAAAACGTACCACATTACACGACTATTATTTAGATAAATCAGAGACTAGATTTCTTTACATTATAGACAGAAAAATATCTTACAGTGGACTTAAACTTGACTTTGAAATATATCAACAATGTCTATCTATTAGCATGTGCTGCTAAAGTGAATAACTTTAATAGCTAATGTTGATTTTGTTTGTAGTAGAATTCTGTTATTTCAAATCAATATTCCGAAAACGTATTCGAATGGGATCAGAAGCCTATCTAAGTTTGGTTACCTTCATTATATGAATGATAATGTAGTTTTCTAAGAGGTATGATATATTCAGGAACTTATTGCATTGTATAATTGTATTGTTGAATCGTATTGTATTATTGTATACAGAGCACCAGCAAGAGGGATCTAAGAGGGAAGGAGGGTCTTGAGTCCGGCAAACGTACATGTGACAGGGGATGCTTACTCCTCCTAGGCACCTGATCCCACCTTTGGTGTATCCAGGGGTCCGTGCTTGCCCAACTATTTATTTTTCATTATATACCCATTAATGTATCGTTCTTTGATACTGTGGATTTCACAGCGTGTGATCCGGTTTTCCGGATCACTACCCTGTGGTTTTCTGATTCCGTATCAGTATTCTCGGAAACTGATAACATCACAATGATGTCACAATGCATCAACACGTTTTTGTTGTTTTTTTGTTTTTTGCTTAAATTATTGGCTACGTCACAAACAAAACTGCGTACACAAACCATGATTTCACTGCATGTCTGTATTTTTGATAATTTGGATTACATTTATTATCTCATAAATGTGGATTTAAAATGCATAAGGGTATATAATGAATTTATCATTACTACAGTAACTTGATCCGAAGAGTTGGATCACGTCTCGTTGACAGACGCGGATCATCAGATCAAACTCGACGCCTCGCGTCTCGTGTGATCTGATGATCCTCGCCTGTCAACTCGACGTGATCCGACTCCTCGGATCAAGCTACTGTAGTAATAATATATTTGTATTCCTTATAGGAGTTATGAGATTGATCACTGTTCGTTATCCTCACCTTTCATTGGACCAAAAATCTACTGTTTTGAATTTCGTACTTTAATAATACTAAGCGTTGTAAATATCGTTGCAGAACTTGCTTTAAAAAGCTCTACTGATCATTCATTACACGCAATGGTTTTCAATTAACGTTTTTTCACTACTTTCAGTTCGCAAGTAAGTGATCGTTTCTAGCCCAAAGGCCGAAGGGTAGATATTTGTTTTCGTCTGGTAACAAGCGAGTAAACCCAGAGTTCTAATGAGATAATACATGATTCTGTGTTTGATATGCATTTTTACGTGCCGGTCTGATATGTGATATGAGTTTTTGATCGGTTGTTTTTTTTCGCCAACTGTGACGTCATCCGTATTGTTATACATACATGTATGCTTATTGAGCACTTAATGAGATTAGTGTTATTGCTCATGGATATGAACCTCTTACGAAAAGTATTGACATCAACCTATTTTGCATTCTACTCATTTTAAGACCAGATATTGACATAGTCGTATATCTTCTTACCTTTAATACCATGCAAAAGTAAAGATAACGAACAGTGATCAATTTCATCAATACTATCAGACAAACCGCGAACTCCTCAAACAAAATAAATTTGTAAAGAAAGGTCTAACAGTTGGTATTAAATATGTCAGAAGAAAGGCGAAGATAACGGACTGTGATCAATCTCATAACTCCTATAAGCAATACAAAATAGATAGTTGGGCAAACACGGACTCCTGGACACACCAGTGGTGGGATCAGGTGCGTAGGAGTAAGCATTCGACGTAATTGTAAGAAACTGGATTCTTTTTGTCTCACTTTATTCTTTATTGAATGATATTCATGAAGTAATCAGTATCAACTGTATCAAGATGATGGATCTACAAAACACAGTTACAAATGTTGTAGAAAACAAATTACCAAAAAAATAATTATAAGGATTTTCAAATTCAGATTATTATTCTACATAAATACCATGATATGAACTATTTATCAAATAAGTAATGAATACTCAATTTACTTTTACGAATACATGAATAAATGCAAGTACTTTATGTGCTGCTCTATTTACAATTATATGTATATGCATCACCTTCATGAACCTTTACTAAATATACAACTAGTACACACTATTGCACAGATATTACAATGTAGGTTCATGGTTCATAAATAATAAAAACTAAATATAAAACATACAAGATATCATACTATCTGACCATTATACATACCCCAGATAGGGACACACTGGTATTTCAGAACGTCTCCAAATAACAGACAGACAAACAGACTAGCGTACTGACACAGCATTGACTGATCTATCTGTAAACTATACCCTTATCTTATTAGTTTGATAATAAGAATAGAATCATAATAGAAAAGCAATCGGAATTACTCTGGTATTTCACCCAACTTGCAAACTTTGACAACATTGCTATTAAATAATCCAATTTCATATTACACAATATATCTTAAAAATATATATCACACAAATACTACACACTCTGTATGCATCTCGATTTCTAATCAATACTTACAATGTACTTCATAAAACAGGAGAATCTTTGTGCAGTTTGACTATAGACCAAAACACAAATGGCGCTCACGAGAAAAATTATCTCTATGACCAAGTTTTGACATATTTCAAAAACTTCTCTTACAAAAACAATACCATTTTAAACATGTAAATAATGCAAATTATTATATACTTTCAATTTCATCTCTTCTTTTTTCTTTAAAAGTTTGCGGGCATATATCACACGATATATGCCCGGAAACATTCCGGCCCGCAAACATTACGTCACTATCAAATTTCTACGCCGTTAATTTTCAAATGTTTCGTGTTTTTCATCTTTTACTCAATTGAACCGATAAAGTTATTGTTAAAGATAAAATTATTGTTAGTTTCTAATGAAATTGAAAGTATACAATAAAAAGGTTATAGACTTTGTATGGGAAATATGACGACCTCGTTTTTTTGTCTACGCGCCAAAAAACTCGGTCGTCATATTTTCCCATACAAAGTCTATAACCTATAAATATAAGTTACAATATTTTCATTACTCTGAATCTGCACAAAACTTAATATACATGACTGCATTATTTTTGAGAGTGTGGCGATGAAATTTTTTTATTGCGTAACAACTTTGCTATTGTAGTCAAGTGGTAAACACACCAGATTGGCCATTCCAGACCACAACAACCCCGGCTCGAATCCTAGTCATGCTAAAATATTTTTTTCTCTTTCTAACATATACATAAAATATGGTATTAAAATACATCTCTTACATGATGACAGTGTAGATCATTAAAATGACCATAGAAATTCCGAAATGTTGAATTCAAAGGAGACTGTTGAAACCCCTGTAATATCAACGTTTTGTCTGTAGCCTGACTCCATTTAAAATTTGACTTTACACAGAACATGTTCTCGCGTTTGAAATCAGTTGAGAGACATAAGCACCGAGCAGAGGCCTAAATTTTACAGCCCTTCACCGGCAATGGTCTCATATGAGTGAAAAATTCTGGAGTGGGACGTTAAACAATATACAATCAATCAACCAACAAACAATAAACACAAGCAGGTGATGATGCAATATTGCTATATGAATATGGGAAGTTGATGATGAAGAATTTATTAAGGTTGTCATGAAGTTGTGTGAATCTTTGACTCCACGGAATGACAACTTTTTAAACTTTGCGACAAATCAGCCAATATTGTATCGTATCAGGGTAGAACATGTATTAAGCGACAAGTATCCTCGGGAAAAGATTATCCACGATAAGAGAAACAAACTCTATGCTTTAAAAAAGTGAAGATCACGAACAGTTATCAATTGCATAATATCATAAACATTAAAAATATTTAAGAACCACCCCTGGAAACAACAGAGGTGGAATCATGTGCGTAGGATGAGTGAGTATCCCCTGTTGACCGGTCGTACTCTTGATCAGGTAAACGGAGTGGTCTGTCGTCAAAATGAGTATGTAAAGAACGGTTTAACAATTGTATTAAACACGTCAGATAACATCCCACTTCATGACATGTTGTATTTGTAAATAAAATTAATGCAAACATCCAAGAAAAATGTTACACTACCTTAGAAGGTAACGTGCAGCAAAATATCAAATGAACTACAGAATCCAGTACTACTTTCAAAACATGATGTCGATGTTGCTATTGAAAGAGAATATTAAACAAATGTGACTTTATTTACTTTTTCAATGAGAATGAGTAGTGCAGTTTATATTGCACCAAGGCAATTGTCAGCCTACAATTAGGGAAACTAGGAAGATAAGGGCATTCCGTAATTTAAAGCTTTTCGATATGAATCCGATTTGAGGAATAATATCTATTAAAACAATGCATTGAGAGTTTCTTGCCATCCATCACTTTAATCATAAACAAGTCGCTGTTGGAATCCATTTTTCCTAGTGACTTTAAGCAGGTAATTGTTCAACCATTACTGAAACAGCCAGAGCTTGACAAAGAAATTTTCAACAACTATCGCCCTGTGTCAAATATATCGTTCGTTTCAAAGATTCTCGAAAAGGTTAATGTAAAACGAATCGAAGCTCATTTGGAGATGCATTAACTGCATGACAATTTTCAGTCCGCGTACAGAACGGGACGTTCATGAAGGTAGATCATGACATTATATGTGCACTGGACATTAACAGTTCCGCTATCCTTGCATTGATCGACCTCGCAGCGGCTTTCGATGTCATAGATCACAATATCCGATTGTAACGTACATGTATGGACAACATGTTCGGTATCACTGGTTCTGTTGTAGTGTTATATATCAACGTGTTACCGTTGGTTTATTGTTGTCCGATGCTTGTCCCCTCGAATGTGGTGTACCGCAAGGCTCAGTCTTGGGTCCGAAACTCTACTGTCTTTTTTCAAAACCCTTAGGGGAAGTATGCAGACGTCATGATATGAATTATCCAGATATATATCATCGTTGAACCTGATGACAATCGGACCTATATGTCTAAAAGACTCTCCAGTTGTTTATCGGATATACGTATGTGAATGAATATCAACCTCCTCAAACTCAATGAAGATAAGACTGACTTTGTAGTCTTCGCATCAAAACACAGACTTAGAGATATGAGCAGTTTTGATCTTGAATTTGGTGACTGTGTTGTAAGTGATTCCTCTTTTGAAAAAACAAATAGGCGTATTCTTTGACAAGTCCCTTACCATGGAAAACCACTGTCTCTCTTTTATCCACTCAGCATATGTGAACATTCACAGAATTGGCTGTATCCGTCCATTTAACAATGATGAATGAATCATTTGCAAATAAAAAAAAAGAATGATGAAACTCTGTTACATCCAGATTAAATTTCGGAAATGCGTTGCTTTATAGTTTTCATTCTCAACACACCAGCAAACTTCAGAGGGCACAACACACAGCCGCAAGATTAATAACACGATAAAAAAAATCGACCTTATTACTCCTGTTCTGATTGATCTTCACTGGCTCCCAGTTGAATACAGAATTCAATACAAGATCCTTCTTCATACTTTCAAATCTCTCAACAACCTATCTCCAGTTTACATAAAGGATATCCTTATAGTTTACAATCCCACATGATCACGAATATCTGCATCTTCCCCAGGTACCTCGAACACGTACGAAAACATATTTTTATTCTGAAACAATGAATATTTTATTCACATGTATGTGCACATCGATTATATATTATCTTTTCTCTCACATTTGTGCATAATTTATTAGGCTGGTTGATGATTATCATTCTGTTTAATTACATATATTTCTTTCCAACGGGTAGATCTACTGCTGCTTCGTTTTCTTTTGATGTGTTTTATAGGTCAAGTCAAACCTGATTGTTTCCATCAATGACTCCCAATCGTCATGGCTGCGGACAATGTTTTCACATGTTGGCGGCATACTGGTTTACCAATAGTGGTTTTATGCTAAGTTTTCATGAATTGCCATTTTCAAATTTTCTATTATGGACTAGGTGAGCAAACAATCTGAGCATCTGTTCCCTGGGCTCAAACATCTTTCTTGCTTTTAGGGATGCCCTCTAAGGCAAGCATTGATGCCTGTTCCCCACGTTTATAAGCAGTCATGGTCAATCATCGCCAATACACTTACAAAATATATGTTGCGTAGTCATCATTTCATTGGGTGATTCCCCGTAGTTATTTTCTGCATTTCATCTTTGATAATTACAATTACAATAATCAAGATTATTTGATACATATCAAATAGTCCACAATTAATTAAGATTGGCTAATACAGTTCTTACCGTTTACGAAATAAACCTAGTTCGAACTATCTTGCCTCTTACAATTCTGCATAACGGGGAACGAGCTAACTTTTCATTCTGCTCAAACCTCGATTCAACATATTGTGAAAAATTATTTTCTTAATGACAATCCATTGCCATCGAGCTAATTTATTAACATCGTGCAATCGTATACGCAGCCAAACAACCCTTTACCAGTGCAGCAACAGGATGAAGCCAAAGAAAAGAAACCAAAAAAGGGGACAAATAGAAGCAATACCGATCGATTGGTTTTTGATTTCTTTTGTCCATGGTGAAGATAACGAACTGTGACCTATCTAATTCCTATAAGCAATGCAATAAACCATCTATTCCAACAATGGAATGGTCACCACTGTCGGCGATGGATTGCTAAACTTTGGCCTGAGATAGGCGTTTTCTCGGCCACTTAACGGGGAGCCTCAGCCTCAGCGATTTTTATCCTGCCACCTATAACTCGGACCCGCGGTTTAATTTGACGACCTGTTACAACTGTGATGGGTGTTGTGGACCTTTCTATCCTGGATCCCCACGGGACTTGAGTCCGAGACTAGGAGGGCAAGGCAGTGAAGCACGGCAACGTCATGGTCACCCCCCTCTTTTAAATGCAGGAGGTACCCATTCAGCCGGTGATGGAGGTTTAATCCCGGGCGAACGCCTTTCTTATGGTCAACCTGAATAGAATCGTCACCACTGTCGGTGATGGGTTTCCGAATTTTGGCCTGTGCTCGGCCGCTTTGCGAGGAGCGATTTTTATCGTGCCACCACACACGGACCTTTCTAAGCGGGATCTCCACGGGACTGGAGCTCGAGACAAGGACGGCATACCAGGCAGGCAGTGAAGCACGACAACGCTGGTCCTCCCCCTGCCCTGAAGGCAGGAGGTACCTATTCAGCCGGCGATAGTCGTCTAATCTCTGACGAAGGCTACCATCCCTTCTCAAGGTCAACATGGTGAGTCGCTGCATTTATTTGATATTCCTTAATATTCACTTAGTTCAAATTCTACCGGCTGTCGTAAGGCACCCGCACAACATAGCCCATACTTAGTTTCTCTATGTATCTTCTGGCAGCCGCCATATGTAAATTCATATCCTGGCCATGTCCTACACCACCTAATATACTTAGCATTGCCGGTGCTCTATTAGTATGTATCCCAATGGCAAACCTATGGCACAATTTTGATTGTATCTATTTGGCCAAAATGCCATTCATGATTCAAGGTACTTTGTAAACGTAGGTTTCATGACCTTTCATAGGCATGGCTAGCGAGTCGGTCAAGCAAAGGGCACCAGATAGTCAGATCATGCTACAAATTCCAAGGCTTGCTTACTTTTAATTCGTCCCATTCTGTAATCAGTTCATTATGTCGCGTTACTTGTATTTATTCAATTACATGTCATACACGATGAACCTGGATAACGTTCAGGTATACCTGATTGTGCCAAAATGTCGGCACTGCATAGTCCAGGGGCTCGGACCTCAACCTACCATGAGGTTCAATTTGCAATGTGGGCAACCACTACATTATCTCGCTAGGTTTACTTGCTAGGCATTATTTGGCCCAAGTTTCAGGGTAGGCATTGCTATTCACGGCCACAGGGGTTCACGGGCTTTTACTACGCACGATCACAATTTTAGGTACCAAGGACCTCACCGGTCAATTTATGCAGAGTTATTAACTTTATAGTACTTATCTATTATTAACATCCCTATGCAATTACGTGGTATTCTTGCTATTTCAGCAATTTGCCTCTTTTTATTTTATGTAGTTTACAGATGATTCCGACAACGTACGTGACGTGGAGCGTTATATGCTATTTCGTACACACGTTTCAGGTTTGTGCTAGAACCAGTATCACAGCGTACGAGTCGCAGTGTATTCTCACCTTTTCGTTCTTTGGATATTTAGCAATTTCCATAGCACAGAGACCCTAGTTCCATATCATTCGTTGCATTTAATTGCAGTGTTTGTTTCCGATAATTGTCCACAATCTCAATTTAAGTTCGGACTTGCAGATTGTCGATCGGTTCGTTGTTGTTTATTCTCAATGTCAAGCCTAACCAAAAGTTATTGTTTGGTTAACTTTAAGTCAATCACACTCCATTCCATTTTCATGTAAATAATTGACTGGTTTTGTCTCAGATGTATTCGGCGTTGAATTTTTCTTTCCATAATTCATTCAATAGGCATTTATTGGAGTTTGTATGGTTCCAGCAGTCGAGAAACCACGTCAGGAAGTGTCATGTTTTGTTATCCAACTTTTTCCGAGGAGGCTTGGCTTTAAGGGGAAAGGCTTAGGGGTGTTAATGGGCTGGGTAATTTTCGTATTTTGGCTCGAGTAATCGGTCTTAATTTTAATTCTTAGCTGAGTTTGGGTTAATTCTCATTGGTTCTGGAACGTTTGGATTAGTTTGACAAATTTATGAGGAATTTCCGGTCGAAAAAGTTTGATTCATTACAGATTATAATGCTTATCTTAGGAATCGTCGAAAATGGTATTTAGCAATGTGCCATTCTGCTATCATTACCTTAGTTTTTACGGAAGTATTTGGGACTTGTAGTTAGATCTTTTTTGACGGAATTCAGACTTCAAAATTATTCTAGAATTTTCTGATAACACTCTTCAGAATCAATCGGAATCCTTTAGAGGTACACCAGTTTCAGTTATGGGGCGTAATTTTCCTCCAGTAGGACTGGGAGATGGTTTGCTAAATTACTGTTTGGAAATTTTGTCCAAGTTTTGCTTTCCATCATAGGAGTTATTCAGAGCTCACAAGTCTTATAGTCCGCCTGAACTGCGACCACTTTGTTGCTAATCTTACGTCACCTTTGAGATTACACATTTTGAAATGGTCATTTCAGAATTCAGTCTAATTTTGGTCAGGAATCCTGAAGTTTTAGCTATTCCCTTGAAAAATCCAGGAAATTCAAATAATTTACAACTTTCATAATCACTATCAAAATGTGTCAATTTGGTGATACCAGTGACCTCTTGGTTAAGTCACCATTGCTTGAGAGTACGCAAGGGGGTTCGAAGGGAGTAGCATAGAGATAAACGCTCTCCCATTGTGCCTCCAGGGGGCCTGGGTGACGGACGAGAGTGCACGTCGCCCACCCTGCAGAATTGAGATGACCTTGTTGTTAATTCATTACCTTCGAGGTTACACTTTTTGCAATGATCAACCTCAGAATTCAATCTAATTACTGGTCGGAAATCCTGAAAGTTTTAAATATTCCCACGAAAATTACAGGAAATGCAGGTAATCTTCAAGTTGAGAGCGATTACCGAAATGTGTCAATTTGGTGATAACTTGGTCTTAGTAACCATTGCTTGAGAGTGTACAGGGGGTACGGAGAGGGGAGCGTAGAGATAAATGCTCTCCCCTCGCGCCTGGGGGACCTGGGCAACGACGCGGTTGCACGTCACCCACCCCACTGTTTAAGTGACTCCAATTTCAAGTATGCATGAAGAAAAAAGGAAACAAACATACAAATATCAATTTTTGTGGGGGACATTGTTCCAATGCCTGTGGCGGACTGGGGAGTGCGTTGGGGTAGTTGATCACTAATTCTGCGCCAAAACCGGCTCTCCTCCCACCTACTACTAAATCAGGGGGCAGGTATTTCACGTGTACCCTCTAGACGACCATTAAACTAGGTCAAGGGTCAGTAGATATTCATAGAAAATACTAATTTCTTGCATAAGTTGCTAAAGTTTAATTCGTGGGGCTCTCAGCTAGTTCATAGCTGGGGCCACATCCACCTCCTACCAAAGGAGGGGATGCTACAGACTGGTGCATGTTGCGACAACTGTAGGAGGGTCTACAAGCTTGCTCCGCACTTGCTAATTAAACCAGGTAGCACGCAGGAGACCGGTGAGATGCGCAGAGATCTCTACCTCCCTTAGAATGTGGGGACTCGTTCAGGTTCGGGCACCTATGTCCACATAGGGCTCCCTGTGTTGCCCCTACTTTGGTAGTCAAATTGGCACACTGGCCGCCTCCCCAGTTCCCCACAAAAAGTTTGCATGCGACCCTTTCCACCATATATGTAAATTTGCATCCTGTTTCTGATCCAATTAATAAATATTAAACTTCGACACACCTACTGGTCTATTCAGATATTAAGTTAAGGTCACTATTCAATTCGGGTAGTAGGTCAGATGACTTGCGGCTGGTTGTGCTGTATATTAAGTTTATTTTAGCACAATGGCTTCTCTACGTAAATTTAACATACCCTAGGTCAAGTCATGGTCATAAAGCCAATTGTTTTATTAATATATTTACTTAGCAGCATACTTTGTTACGTACCGTATATCACTGATATCACGAAATTTTTAATTCCAAGAGAAAATAATGTAGAATCATTGACATGAGTACGATGGTATTTAACACTTTTCTGAATGAAGAATCTACGTATCTATATGTATGTCAGAGAAGACCTTTTCTAAAACAAATCAACAAATCAGTTTAATATCATTACATGTTCTGTCATTTATGTCTGTAGAGCAAACGTTCACCACAAGGATTTCATTTTAATTAGTTTAGTTATCAAGGCAAACATATATTAGAAAACGCATAATTAAGTTATTGTGTACATGGACAAGTGATGAAAACAAACAGTGATCGTATATACTAATGTTAGTATCTAGTTACCTTTTAATGAGATTATTCTGTCACGAACCATATATATGGAATGCGTCATATTGTTACCTATGTATATGTCCTAAAACTTTTTCATTGAGACTGGTGCATGTGTAATAAATGCATTTATGATTTCTTATTCTGGAAAATAACTCAAGATGTAAGTCTATCAATATTACTTTCTTATCAACATAATTGAAGTTGTCCACAATTAAAAAAGTACAAATCCAATACCTTCCCAAGAACCAGTCAATTTATTGATCTGGATTATGAAAATTGTGATGTGTTTTTAGTTTCGAAATGTTTGCATCCTCCAGGAAAGACATTTTTATCATACTTGAGAGCCAACAATGCATTTCCATATGATTTGCTTAATTGGTTTGTTTGTTTACAAAATCAAACTTAGAATTGATCATACCAGTTAATTGCGTTTGACATTTTTCCTTTCCAATTCAACGTGTAAATTGTTTAAATCGAATGAATACATGTATAGGATATGTTATGCATTTAATTGATTACTGTTCGATACCTTCACCTTTCATTCAAAGGAAAATTTCGAAAGTTCTATTTCTGAAACCTTCAAACCGATTTTCTTGGGTCCCATCTTTCTCACATAAATTTTCTAACATTCATAAATGAAAATAATTTGATGAAATGTTTTGAGGTTTTTTATTTCGCATACGTGACTTTCAACATTGTATTCTGTTTTGATTCCCTGGATCCACCGCTGTATTAGTGTTGTAAGCCACACAAATACTTTCCATGTACCGGTAATACGTGTTGAATACTATAATACACTTGTATGTTGTAGAACATTAGCTATATCTGTGTGTTTGGTGATGATATGTTGAAAATGATTATTAGCATTTTTATTTATATTTCCCTTTTTGTTAGATTACATATAAAATGATGATTTTACCAACCTTCCTACTGATGGTCCATGTTTCACAAGTTGAAACACAAACCGGAAGTTGCAAAGACATCTTACATGGCTTCCTTTCTGGACAATTGTCGTCCGCTCTCGGAGATTATCAAATTAAAGCATTGAAGCAGGACTTCCTAAGGTTCACAAATACCATGCAGAGATCTATGAATGTATTCAAGGAACAAATGAAAGCTGATTTTGAGAAAAAAGGTACAAGACTATACTATACTTTTTCATCAATCCCTTCGGCTTAGTTCCCCCGTTCTATCTATAATTTTCTTTAATGCATTTTGTACACTAAGGACTTCCAACTAATCAAAAACAACATACTTTAAGAAAGGACTTCAAACGAGATGAGATACAAAGTCGTCATATAATTGAAATAATACAAAAAGATTAAGTATACATGTATATGTAAAATTTCATTTGTATAATACTTTATTTGTAACAGACAAGAAATTGTAAACAATCATTTTTGAATAAATTATAATTATTTGAAATGAAAAATCAAGTGGCTATAAGATTGCTTGCAATATTTATCAAATCCACATGCTTCTGAGCGTTATTTCCTAAGAATATATATGCATATATATAACATAAAATACATTTATCAAGGTCAAACAAATTAAAGCCACAATCTTGAAATTCATTATATGAAAGTATCCACCTCTCATATAATTCCGACTCAACGTATTGTTAAAACTGAATAAACATATACGTCCGCAAAAAGGGGGAACCGGACCTCCTGTCTTTTTCTTTTGGATCCGCCCTTATATAGATATGTATCTTGTACACGTAAAATAGAATTTCTCCGATTACGAGTTAACTTTACTACTTATTAACGTAATGTTCTTAACTCGTTCCACCTGAGATTAATTAAGTCTATTATTACTACTTATTACTACTTCGTACATTCTGGATCAGCTCTTTGAACGAATAGGGCATGTCCTAGATCGCTCCACTTTTTACATTGATTGGCAAGCCTAAAACTCCAAAAAAACATATATTCTGCAATGTAACTACGTTTGTAGATTTAGTGTAGTTGCAGTGCTAGGTGTATTCACATGTAGTTTTTAGCTCACCTGAACCGAAGGTTCAAGTGAGCTATTCTGATCACATTTTGTCTGGCGTCCGTCTGTCTGTTCGTCTGTCTGTCTGTCCGTCTGTGCGTCTGTCCGTAAACTTTTCACATTTTCCACTTCTCCTCCAGAACCACTGGGCCAATTTCAACCTAACTTGGCCAAAAGCATCCTTGGGTAAAGGGCTTTCGAGTTTGTTCAAATGAAGGGCCATGTCCCTTTCAAAGTGGAGATAATCACAAAAATGCAAAAATAGGGTGGGGTTATTTAAAAATCTTCTTCTCAAGAACCACTGGGCCAGAAGAGCTGAGATTTATCTGAAAGCTTCCTGACATATTGTAGATTCAGGTTTGTTCAAATCATGGCCCCCGGTGGTAGGATGGGGCCACGAGGGGGATCAAAGTTTTACATACAAATATATAGGGAAAAACTTTAAAAATCTTCTCAAGAACCACTAAGCCAGAAAAGCTGAGATTTACATGAAAGCTACCTGACATAAAGCAGATTCAAGTTTGTTCAAATCATGGGCCCCGGGGGTTGGATGGGGCCACAACAGGGGATCAAAATTTTACATACAAATATATAGGACAAATCTTTAAAAATCTTCTTTTTAAGAACCACGGAGCCAGAAAAGCTCATTTTTACATGAAAACTTTCTGACATAGTGCAGATTCAAGTTTGTTCAAATCATGGGCCCCGGGGGTAGGATGGGGGCCACAAGGGGGGATCAAAGTTTTACATACAAATATATAGAGAAAAAACTTTTAAAATCTTCTCAAGAACCACTAAGCCAGAAAAGCTGAGATTTACATGAAAGCTTCCTGACATAATGCAGATTCAAGTTTGTTCAAATCATGGGCTCCGGGGGGTTGAATGGGGCCACAATAGGGGATCAAAGTTTTACATACAAATATATAGTTAAAATCTTCTTCTCAAGAACCACTGAACCAGAAAAGCTGATATTTAAAAGAAAACTTTCTGACATAGTGCAGATTAAAGTTTGTTCAAATCATGGCCCCCGGGGGTAGGATGGGGCCACAAGTGGGGGGGGGGTCAAAGTTTTACATACAAATATAAGAAAAAGCTTTAAAAATCTTCTTCTCAAGAACCATTGGGCCAAAGAAATTTACATGAAAGCTTTCTGACATGGTGTAGATTCAAGTTTGCAAAGGGTAGTTTGGACCATAATAGGCACTAAGGTTTTCCATGCAAATATATATGGAAAGTCTTCAGATATGGGCCAAGGTGACTCAGGTGAGCGATGTGGCCCATGGGCCTCTTGTTGTTTTGTTATCACTCTCTCCTAATATTGAACACATTATGTAAGTCGTCCCAAAAATTTGACAAACTGTTTCTTCGTGTCGTTGGTCATTTCAGTTGCATTGTATATATATATATATATATATATATATATATATATATATTAAAAGAAATAGAATAAACAGTACACAAAGTTAAAAATTTAACGCAAGCGCTTTCATTTTATAATCCTCAGGCGTTACATTTTAAAATAGTTTTGAAATGGTTTGACGTCATAAAGGCGTCCTAACATTTCACGTACATAACGACGTCATAAACGAATGAAGGGAAAAGGATTTTACGTTAAGCATATTATGACGTCATAGATAATAACAGTAAACATATTTTACAGTAAGCTATTGAGAGCCGGTTTTAAAGTCTTAATAAAGTGTCTTTCTTTTTCTCGTCGGAATATTAATATTAATATTATATTATATTATATTATATTAATATTAGTAACGTTTGATGTTGTTAATTTATATACTAATATTACTTGTCCACTAGGACTTCAAGCACTAGAATATTGGATAGATAAACACCCAGAACAAATAGATGAACGTTTTTCTAAAGACTTTATTTTAGAGGCAACAGCACTTGTACTACAAAACAATGTTTTCACATTCAACAACAAACACTATCTTCAAGATAAAGGTACCGCAATGGGAACCAAAATGGCTCCAACATATGCCACACTTACACTCGGCTATTTAGAGGAATTATTATACCAAAAAATTAAAAAATCATTTGATGAACAATTCGGTCTATATATAAGACAAAACTGGAAAAGATACTTGGATGATTGCTTCATTATTTGGAACAAAGACATTACGGATTTGAATAAATTTAAGAACATTCTAAACGAATTGGATATCAATTTAAAATTCACAATGGATTACAGTACATCTTGTATACCATTCCTGGATGTTTCTGTTATCAAAAAGGAGGATAAAATAATTACAGATATTTTTTACAAACACACGGACACTCACCAGTATTTACACTTTTCGTCCTCGCATCCAAGACACACAAAACGTGCCATACCTTACAACCTCGCCAGAAGAATATGTACCATCGTTAGCGAAGAACCTACCAGAGAACAACGTTTAGGGGAATTAAATAGTTATTTACAAAAACAGAATTATCCAATCAAACTTATAAACGACGGAATCAAGAAAGCCAGAGAACTCAATAGAGAAAATCTTATCAATAAATCCAAAATCAATCCCACAACAAATTCACACATTTTACCGTTTGTTACAACATACAACCCAAGGAACTCTAATGTTACACCTATCGTTCGGCAACTCAACGACCTACTAAAACAGATGAAAAAATGGGGAAAATTATGAAGAAATATACTTTTATCAACAGCAAGAGACAACCGAAAAATCTTAGGAGACTGTTATGTAAATCTAATTTTCAGGAAAAGTCCAACAAAAAAATTTTCACCGTTACCAAATGTGACGATCGGCGATGCGGAACGTGCCCATACTTAAGGGAAGGAAGTTCGTTCGAATTTAACAACAAGGAATTTACGGTAAATTCAGATATGACGTGCTCCACCAAAAATTTAATTTATGTTATAACATGTGCTGGCTGTGGAAAACATTATATCGGTGAAACTGGAACTACTCTGCGAACTCGTATACGAGTTCATAAACAACACATTTCAGCACCCGAATACAGAAAAATTAAAGTTAGTGAACATATAGATGTGTGTGGCCACGGACAATTCAATGTATTTCCGTTTTATAAACTGTATACAGAAAATACTATTTCCCGACGAGAAAAAGAAAGACACTTTATTAAGACTTTAAAACCGGCTCTCAATAGCTTACTGTAAAATATGTTTACTGTTATTATCTATGACGTCATAATATGCTTAACGTAAAATCCTTTTCCCTTCATTCGTTTATGACGTCGTTATGTACGTGAAATGTTAGGACGCCTTTATGACGTCAAACCATTTCAAAACTATTTTAAAATGTAACGCCTGAGGATTATAAAATGAAAGCGCTTGCGTTAAATTTTTAACTTTGTGTACTGTTTATTCTATTTCTTTTAATATTTTATACCGGACACTGTGATTTTTTTTAAAAACACAATTTGGATATATATATATATATATATATGTGATCAGTTGACAGGGGATGCTTACTTCTCCTAGGCACCTGATCCTCCTGTATATCCAGGCTACAGGCGTCCGTGTTTTCCAACTTTCTATTTTGTATTGCTTATAGAAGTTATGAAATTGGAAATAGCAGTGGACTCTTAGATAAGCATTATTGCCTTATGTAAAGATATATCACATATAAAGCACAGAAAATTTCCCTTTATTTTGTTTTGGATACCCACTTCCTCATCTACCTGAGGTTGAACTCACGACCTGTGGAACCAAATATCATAGCAGCATGTAACCAGCGCGCTAAATCGCTCGACCATTTAGGCAAGTAAAAAAAAACTTCCTTTTAATGATGATTGAACTTTCGCCACGCTGTCACATGCTACAGGGTCATTGAGAATGGAAATGTGATACAGCTATTTAACGGAAATGTACATTTCGAAGAATCATACAAGATATAAATTGCATCTGAAATATTTGATATAAAGCACGGACATAGCAATGAAATGTTGAATAAACATAACTACCCTAAGTGAAATATTTAAAATGTAGCACAGAAAATTTCACATAATTTATCTTAGATACCCACTTCCGCCCCTTTTCGGGATCTATTTGATATACAATTAAGAGTACGTGTGCGGAGAATAAAGATGGTGTTTAACAAAGTAATGTTTTGAAGGACTGGTCACTAGATATGAATATGAATGCGAGTTCGGCCGGAGAAAATGTTATTATTAAAGAAAATATTTATTCAAAATGAAAATAAATTCATTTCAATGGTTGGGTTTAAATTTACTAAAACAGGAGTTATCATATAACATTCGATAATTTTTCATAACTCAGTTATTATTTTTATATACATCGATAAAAGTGATCACTATCGTGTTTAAATTATGGAAAATTCACTATTCTTAAACGTTTTTTAGACTCACTATAATGACTCGGATTAATCCGTTTGCCTCATCATGATATAGGGATGTAAAAATTGATTGAAAACATATCTTTATTTCAACCTAGAATATTAAGTCTGTTAGAAACACACATTTATGGTCCAAGTCTTGCAGTTCCTTTTTTAAGTAAATCAAGTTGTTGCTTTTATTGTCTTTCTGATACAGGTAGAAGAAACAGAAGCGTTGTCTATACGAGATGGGGAAAGAAGACATGTCCCTCGAATGCTGAGCTGGTTCTCTCTGGTAAGTGTACATGTAGTAATTGATATACTGCAATGCGGCAATACTCATGTAAATATTATCCTTCTTTGACAGGAATTACAGGTGGGTCACATTATACCCACTCGGGAGCGGCTGTTGATCCCCTTTGTTTACCAAGAGATCCTGAATGGGGCCAGTACAAAGATGGAACAGACGGCAATAAAGCTTATGTATATGGAGCAGAATACCAAACTAGCAGTTCTCTGAGTAACTTGCGTAGCCTCCATGACCATGACGTACCGTGCGCGGTCTGCCTGGTACATAATAGATCTGTTCTTAGAGTATTCCCAGGTACGTTTGAACCAATTCATGTCATTCCTAATATTCCACATATCATGATTTAACCAACCTTAAAGCATTGACACAGATATCAAAGATAAAAAAAATATACAAAATAGTTTCCAAAATACTAAAGATCTAAGTGTTGTTTCTCATTACTTTAGCAAGGAAAACTTGTTACAAAGGTTGGAAATTGGAATACGATGGATATCTCATGGCGGGGCATTATAATCAGGCTGCTGCCACAACCTACACGTGTGTGGATAAGAACCCTGATACCTTAACTGGGGGTCATTCTAACCACAATGGCAATCTTTTCTATTCCGTGGAGGCAATATGTGGATCATTGAAATGTCCACCATACGTAAACGGGCGGGAACTTGTGTGTGCTGTCTGCTCCAAGGCATAGAGGTATCGGATAGGACAATTGAAATACTTCCACACAATAAAGAGATTTGTTTCAGAATTAATAGCTGTGTTATTCTTTTCCAAACTTGATTGAGGGAATGATAAGAATAATGATATATTCTATTTCGTCGAAATGTCTTATATTTGCTTCATTGCATCGCTCACAATTCTTTTAAAACAACAATGTGTTGGCAGATATCAAACAAAGTATTTCCAATCTGATCCAAATGAAATATTTGTGTTCTTTGCATTTTTAAATTTGTTCCACGGTAACTCAGATCGTTTAATTTCAGTCTTATGAAATACACCTACACACTGTAAAATTGCACAAAGGATATGATTTCAAACCACAAGTGTTATGCCTATTGCACACTATTTTGACCACGGAGTACTCCGTTTATCGGAGCAAGACATAGGGCTTGCGGCAAAGGATGCTTACTCCTCCTTGACACATGATCCCACCTCTGGTATGTCCAGGGTCCGTGTTTCCCCAATTGTTTTCTTGTATTGCTTGTGGGATTTATGAAACTAATCACTGTTCTTTATATTCGCCTTTCATTAGTTGAACATCAGACCTTAAATATACCACGAGTATACTAATTTCGGGCGATACATGTATATTGTATGAATGACATAATCAGGTTTTTATCAAACTTTTTTTTTCATTCTCTGCAATTCTAATGCGGGAGTATTGCTGCTATTTCGTTTTAATCACAACGATTTGATTTCATATACATCAAACAAAGTGTGTATTTAGTTATACAAAAGGGTTGTGGTAATTTGTAACTCATGTTGCAAATCTACACAATAAAATGTAATGCTTTAGGTACAAGGAATGGGTAAATGATGCTGTAGGATACCAATATATACACACATGATTACTTTTGTCCGCTTATTTGGTTATTTGTAAATCACTTGCAAGATATACCTGTATTTTGGACTATTATTCCCAATGTTAGAATATTAATTGTTGATGAATTTCACAAAATGAAGTTCTATCAAACATAAAATGCTTCAATTCTTGACTTGCCGATTGTTTAGGTGTTCGATGCCTTCAAAAAAATGAGTTACCACGTTTAGCTGTACACCTCGATTAGAGCTTAATTCACAATGCGTAAACCAGATATCAAAGTTACGCTCGCTAAAACACTTGGAGAAGAAAATGTTTTTGAGTCAAACAATTTTGCAAAACGATCAGTTGAACCAACAAAAATGTCAGAATTCGAATTTCAGTTACAATTAGAGAAAATTAAATTAAAAAGGGAAAGAGAAAGTCAGGAAATGCAAATTGAGAAAATGAAACTAAAAATGGAAGAGAAGAACGTCCTGAGAGAGAAAAAGATAATGACAGAGTAGAAAGAGAAAGGAAATATAAACACAATATGAGCGAGAAAAAATGCAATTAGACACCTAAAGAGCAGAAAGAGAGAACGCCTAGAACAATTTGAATTAGAAAAATTAAAAATACAAAAGGAATCGAAAATTGTATCTGTCAAAACTTAATTCAATGCAGCTAAACATATCAGGTTAGTACCGCAAATTCAAGAATAATCAGGGTATTAATATTTTTGGCATTTTAAGAAAGTGAAAGGTGAAGATAACGAACAGTGATCAATCTTATAACTCCTAAAACAATACAAAATAAAAGGTTGGGCAAACACGGATTCCTGGACACACCAACGGTGGGGGAAAATGCCTAGGAGGAGTAAGCATCCCCTGTCGAAAATTTTAAATGATTGCGAGATGTTTGGTCCACTTTGTTACAAAGTGATTTGGTTGGGAAAGCGATCAATGTTTACTCGGCGCTCTCCATAGCGGATAGTTCAGAGTATGACAAGGTCAAGGCCGCGATTGTAAAAGCTTATGAATTCGTACCCGAAGTGTACACACACAAATTCAGAAAATACAGAACATTTGACAATCAAACATATGTAGAGTTTGCAAGAGAAAAAGATTTATTTGATCAATGGTTGAGATCTAATAGAATTAATGACAACTTTAACAATATTCATGAACTCATCTCAGTAGAAGAGTTTTTATAAGGAATATGCTCATCAAGATTTGAGAACACATTTAGAAGATAAGAATGTCAGAACTCTTGAGGAAGCCGCAGTTATTTCATATATTCATAATCTCTCTTATAAGAAAAAAAAATTGTAGCAAAATCTCAAACTAGTAGTTCATCAGAGAGTGTAGACTCAGATAAAAAGAATGCTTCAAAGTTTCAATATACTACCCAGTCACCACCTTACATTGGTTCTGATTAGTGAATGCTTTAAGCTTTAAAAAAAAATGACATTGACAAACCGCAGCCACATGCTTTTACAGGATTTGGAAATGATAGGGAACCATTTTCTTTCTCTTCAAGGCGTTCCCATGTTGCTAGGCAACGATTTAGCCGGTGGAAAAGCCATACCAGATCATATAGTTTGTGAGAAAATCGTTTCCAATGTCGCGTCCGATGAAAAAAACGACGACATATATCCAGTTTGTGCTGTTACTAGATCGATAACCAGAAGGAAAGAAGTCGATGCTTACTCTCTTCAACCCCTCAACACAGCTGGTCCATCTTAGGAAATTGACATCAGTGACACTTTCCTGTCTGACCTTGATGGCAGTTACCATGAAAACAAACAACCATATAACAGTGAGTCTCCGCTGAAATTCGTGAGGATGATCCAAATATACAGAAAGGCCAGGGCAAGGCCACTCTTAGAAGAGAGCAGCTATTGTCCGAGCAAAATAAAGACCCTGATATTATCCAACTCAGAAAAAGTGCACTTCTCCCAGAAGAGGCCGCCAAAGTTGAACAGTGTTTCTATACCAACGATGGGATCCTTATGCGAAAATGACGAGCACCTGATGCACCATCACATGAGGTGTGGCGGGTCGTTCACCAGATAGTGTCCCAATGATATATCATAGGGACATCATGTGTTTGGCTCACGATACACCCATGTCAGGTCATTTAGGAGTCCATAAGACTTGTAACGTAATTCGTAGTAATTTGTATTCGCCTAAGCTAAGAAAGGATGTTTCTGAATTTTGCAAGTCTTGTCATGTTTGCCAGATAGTAGATTGGTTAGGACCCTTGCCAAAAACTAGGCCAGGAAACCAGTATTTACGTATTGTCATGTATACGTCCACTCGATTCCCTGAAGCTATACCTCTTAGGAATATTAAGGCGAAAACCATAATCAAGGCTCTTACCAAGTTTTTCGGTTTTTTAAGGAGTGCTCAAGGCTATTCAGTCAGACCAAGGTTCAAATATTATGTCAGGGTTTTTTCAACAGGTCTTGCATGACTTAAGTGTTAGACAATATAAGTCTATTGTTTATCGTCCTGAGTCTCAGGGGGCACTTGAATGCTTGCATCAAACCCTTAAAACTATGATGAAAACATATTTTTATCAGCATAATAAAGACTGGAATGAAGGAGTTCACCTTGTGTTTTCTTGTTGTTTTTTCCTGCAAGAGAAGTAGTTCAAGGGGCTCTAGGATTTAGTCCCTTTAAATAAGTGTTTGGCCATACAGTTAGAGGTTCTTTGAAATTGCTGGAAAAAAATGGCTAACTGAAACTAGTGCTTTTAATCTTTAGACTATATATCAAATTTAAAAGAGAGACTTCATAATGCTTGTAAATTAGCACTCAAGAGTTCACAAGCTGCAATGAAAGTTTTGTATGACAAAGATGCTAGGAACAAAGTCTTTAAACCAGATGATAATGTTCTTGTATTTTTACCTGTTCCTGGTCATCCTTTGTGGACTAGGTATTAAGGTCCTTATGAAATTGAAAACAAGCTTAACGATGCAAACTATGTAGTTAAGACATCTGGCCGGCTCTAAAGAAAAACGAGTTTGTCATATTAACATGCTGAAAGAGTATTTTGATAGATTTGACCGAAATTCTGTAAAAATGAATTTCCACTTTAACTAATGTTAAAGACCCATCTCATGACCGTACGGTCAGTGAAAATGTAGGTGGAGCCTAATCTAAACAGACGGTATTACCTGGAGTGGCCATGGTCTACCAAGGTGTTAATTGCTATATCCCATGACACTCAAAGAAATACACAGAGACAGAACATGGTAGAAATCTACCTGTCCATTCGTTTTAGCTCACCTGAGCTGAAAGCTCAAGTGAGCTTTTCTGATCGCTTTTTGTCCGTCGTCTGTCTGTCTGTCCGTCCGTCTGTCTGTCTGTCTGTCCGTCTGTCTGTTAAACTTTTCACATTTTCGACTTCTTCAGAACTACTGGGCCAATTTTAACCTAACATGGCCAAAAGCATCCATGGGTGAAGGGCTTTCAAGTTTGTTCAAATGAAGGGCCATGTCTCTTTCAAAGGGGAGATAATCACAAAAATGCAAAAATAGGGTGGGGTCATTTAAAAATCTTCTCAAGAACCACTGGGCCAGAAGAGATGAAATTTCCCTGAAAGCTTACTGACATATTGCAAATTCAAGTTTGTTCAAATCATGGCCCCCGGTGGTAGGATGGGGCCACAACGGGGGATCAAAGTTTTACATACAAATATATAGGAAAAATCTTTAAAAATCTTCTTCTCAAGAACCACTGAGCCAGAAAAGCTGATTTTTACATGAAGATTTTCTGACATAGTGCAGATTTAAGTTTGTTCAAATCATGGCCCCCGGGGATAAGATGGGGCCGCAAGGGGGATCAAAGTTTTACACACAAATATATAGGGAAAAACTTTTAAAATTTTCTTCTCAAGAACCACTGAGCCAGAAAAGCTGATTTTTACATGAAAACTTTCTGACATAGTGCAGATTCAAGTTTGTTCAAATCATGGCCCCCGGGGGAGGATAGGACCACAAGGGGGATCAAAGGTTTACATACAAATATATAGTTAAAATCTTTTTCTCAATAACCACAGAGTCAGAAAAGCTGATATTTACAAGAAAACTTTCTGACATAATGCAGATTCAAGTTTGTTCAAATCATGGCCCCCGGGGGTAGGGTGGGGCCACAAGTGGAGGGGGGGGGGCAAAGTTTTACATACAAATATAGGAAAAAGCTTTAAAATCTTCTTCTCAAGAACCATTGGGCCAAAGAAGTTGACATTTACAAGAAAGCTTTCTGACATAGTGTAGATTCAAGTTTGCAAAGGGTAGTTTGGGCCATAATAGGCACTAAGGTTTTACATGCAAATATATATGGAAAGTCTTCAGATATGGACCAAGGTGACTCAGGTGAGTGATGTGGCCCATGGACTTCTTGTTTATAGTTTTGATATACACAGGACCTGTCTCAGGGACCTCTGCAGAGTTTCTGTGGTCATAGTGTTTGAATAATGGTTGCATTCCTCAGGGTAGCTGACACACATTCTACACCCACACCCACTCTCCCCCTCCCTCCCCCTCTCCTCCCCCCCCTCTCTCTCTCTCTCTCTCTCTCTCTCTCTCTCTCTCTCTCTCTCTCTCTCTCTCTCATTGAATCAATGAATAATTTCTATTATAGATATAGAGGTATCATAAATTGATGACATAAAGGACAAGGTACGTTTGGGGCCAAATTTGGCCCCGCGTCCAAATTAAATGATATTCCTCAAAATTCTTTCATGTGGTGTATACTTCCATAAAATGGTTATGATGTCTTTGTAAAAAGCTTTACTTATATATAATACATATGTAAATACAGTATAGTTTACGATAACGTTGTGCCATTTTGACGTTACCTTATGCGACGTCATGAACAAGAAAGCTATGTCATGAACTCAATATGAAAATAATCCAATCTATGTCGCCATATGCTCAAAGCTTTATTAAACAAATGTGCACTATGATTTTTATTTGAAAAGTTTAATTGATTTTTTTCAGAAGTTTTAATCAATTGTAGATGATAGGATGCGGTGGATGCTGTGAATTGAAGGACGGTTAGTGTAATTGTATCTAAGAATTGTAGAGCAACCCATATATATTCATTCAATTTTAACATTGCATTTACATTTGCATCCAATTTGCATTATTTTAATCTAAATTTAATGAATATCATATATGTATGTAGCGCGTGGTTACCTTAAGTTATTCCTGTGTGTATATGTACACTTTGTTCGTTTTTTTTTTCGAGCGCACTAAATGTTTTCAGCGAAGGAACACGCGCTAACCAATGCTACATTGGGTTATACATGTAGTAAAAAGAACATGAAATTCATTCAGAATATATGTGAAAAGAAATATTATAAATCGAACTTGAAAAGTTTTTTTTTTTTTTAATTCAACACATGGACCGAATGTAAACCTTATAGGATGTGATAAGATTTACAAACAATGTGATAAGTTCTACACAAGAGTTGAAACTGACACCATGAAAAACCTAATAAAAAATATCTTGTCGGTATTATATTCAAAGTTTTAGCATATGCACTTGCATCTATTAATTACACTCTTTATTTGAAAAAAAAATATACAGGCTCCCGACAATTATCTTTATATAACAAATCTTTCAATGCATTAGTATTTACGCAAAGGAAAAAAGTTTGAATCAAAAATCATATTCATTGTCTCAAACCACGTCCGAAGTCCGCATGGGAGAGGATCGTATATTTTTGACACCCCCCCCCCCCTTCTGACTTTTGATACATGCCGATTTAGTCGGAGATATGAAAACAACCTTGGTTTCCCTGTCTAATAAATCATTCAACAATTCCTTTTCGGCCAGTTTCTAATGATGAATGAAGCAGAGACTGTCTATTAACAGTATCAAAGTCAATCACTATGACAGTGCATCAGCACATATAATGCCGTCAGTCAAAGATATTTATATTTTCCAGCAATTGTCAAAATAATGAAAGGTGTAAGATCTAATCAGTTTTTGACACTAAGTTTTTTCACTATATTAGTGAAAAGGACAACTAGAATCTATAATTTACTAGTCCAGCTGCTGAAAGTAGACGTCCGAGTCGCATTGCGACGAGGGGAAGAGTGCGGGAGGGGCTTGTCCCCTCTTAAAGAGGGTGGGGGTCCGGGGGAAAAATCAAAATCAAAATGCAAGGATTTTTGGTGTGAGAAAGGGGTGCGCATGGTTTACCAAATAGTGTTTTTTTTAGGTGAAACTCGGCGGTTAAGTAATGTTTTACTCGGGGCATATCGTATGCTTGTTCACGTTGTTCACCTAATCGATCTCAAGAAAATTACTACAGAACGTAAAATTGTAGAAAATATTATACTTAACATTATTATAAAACAGCCAATAAGTTTCATTCGATCTTACATTCATACTAGATATTCATCATCGTGCAAAAGTACCACGATATCATCAGACGGTGACCATGACCGGCACATGTTTTTCGAAGCCATCGTTGTGTACAAGGACTTTGTCACATGATTTTGTCAGACACCTATTCAGGGTACTTTCTGCATGCTGCATGATTTCCATGGATCTGGGAATATGCGATTTTCGTTTGTAGTAAATGACACGCGACTGATGTACTTCATTTATCTAAATGCAGCGAATTTTCGGAGAGTTATGTTTGAATTCTTCATTTCACTAAAGTCTCCAAATAATGGTAGTGTACGATTACAACACATTGAACAATTGTTCAATACTTTTACTTTATTTCTATAACGTCGGCTATTTGAATTATTTGAAGTTTAAACAAAGAAAATATCGAGTGTTCAAACTTTAATGCTACAAAATATCATGCTTTGCTAAAATTAATATAGTATTACAGCGTTGTATCCAAATTCCTGTGCTTTGTTGAGAACTTACATTATTTTCACAAAGATTTCTAGTGAAATTGAAATTGAAAAAAGCCAAGAATACTGCTTGGTTATACTGTTTACATTAATCACCGGTAATTATGTAGATTGGAAAAAGATATCAAACAATCGTTGCAGTTTTATACAAATGATAATATTGTGCTTTGGTTTAGTCCTCATTACTTTGCGCACAAATTACATGCAACTTTAATTCCAGAGGGGAGGGGGTGTCCGGACCTCCACTCTAGATCCGCGCATGATTCGGATATAGTCATTAAGCAGTGTTTTGTGCACATGCCACTAAATGCTAAGCGACCGAATGTGAGTGGCATGGTTAAAGTGTAAATGCAGGAAAAGAAAGTTCTCCTTATGTGTGAAAATCGCGTTCTAATACTTCAACACCAGTTCCACCATTTAATGATGAAAATAGTAACCAATGACTAGCTATCATGTATTTTTAAATAAGACTATGTCACAGAACAAGTGCGTCAGTTATCGACAAATGTAACTTAAAGACGATTCTATAAACAAATAATTATTACAGCGACATAGCAACAGGGGATTCTTTTGTTTTGAGAATGTAGTTTTTCCATAAATTTTACATGCGAATTTTGATTTATCCCCACTCTCCTTTATGGTAGTACTGAATGCTTGCGAAAATTTAAGCACGGAACGATTAGAATTGTAGATCTGTTGACATTGATTACAAATGCAGTCAGAGTCGTTCGTTTCTACTAAAATGTTTTCTTAAGAAATGTTTTATCTATTTTTACATGTAATGATCGGGGTTCACCGGGTTTTGTCCTCTTGGAACGCACAGTGCAAGCGTATACTTTATCTTTTAGCTTACAAACGAGTAATAATTTAGATACATGTATCTAGATACTACATCGTTCATCTATCAACTATCAACATTCACTCTTATAGCAGGGCAGATGTGAATTATACCATGGAGTAACCTCTCCTAAATAAGTTCGACAACGTTGTAATATAAACGACAGATCGATGAAATTCGAATTGTTTTGATAGGAAACATGCATGTCATAAAACTACAGGTACTGCAGCATGTGAATAATGAACAATATATTATAATGAATTGATTTTCAAGTGTATATATCTAAAGCCTGTATGTTTGACTTTCTACTAATTCAATTTTTACGAGGGAAATATAACCAAATTTTGCATTCGAACTCTCGCACTATTATGCTCTGGTATAAGGGTACCGATTAAGTTATCGCGCTTTCATGTTCGATATTATTAATCTTTTTATTTTATAAACAAATGTGTTACATTAATTGCGTTGATATCATTGCGTATCTATATCAAACATAAAACGAGTAAAATTGGAATCGGAAATATCTGTGTTGAAGATTCAAATTCTCTGATTACACAGTATCTTCTTCGAATTCAATGCAAACTAAGTAGAGTTTTATAAAATTTAATATGCTGTACATATGCATATAATTTATTCATTAAACTTGTATATATGAACACCATCAACGTTGAAATTTGTATAACAGATGAATGCGGGAAATGGTTAAACGTTAAATTTAATAGTCTGCTCATTTATCAACCAAGTCGAAATTTTGCTCATCACTGACTTTCAACATGATTAATTTGTACACAAAACATCTTTGTGGTTGTTGCATGTGCTCTATCTTAAAAATGGTTTCAAAGGCATAAAAAAATGGCTTATTTCGGCGATTTCGGTAAATCATGTCAATCGGAGATAAGGAAAATGACGTCACAGAACATATTACGTCACTATTTTCCACATGTATCATCGGGGCCAATGCCTTAGTGCATAATCATAATGATTAAACCAAGTGAAACCACATTTTAAATTTATCCTAATTTTGTGACGAAATTTGGGCCTTAATGTACCTTACAAGTTATAGAAATTATTGTGCAAATTATTGTTTGATTTCTGTGTCATTTATAATACATGTACATAGAGGGGGGAAATTACAATTATATTGAATTGCATTGTTCAGGGGTCTTTTTAAAAGCAATTGAATTACAAGAAAATAGCAGTTGTGGACAGGTCAATGCTATCAAAACTCAGGTGTACTGGGCTTCCTCAAGATCTAACGAATGCCTGTAGATACTGGCTGTTATTGTTATCAAAACACCTCTCTGGGGTAGCTCCAGACCACAGTGTCTGCAGGTGTCACTCCACCTGAGATATATTGTTAAATGTTTGATTGACAGGCTACTTGCAATTTGGGGGTGTTAACTTAAAATTGGGTCTTTAAGGCATTACAAAATTGTGCTGGGAATGAAATTAGTTTAGACACTAGTGAAAAAGACTTCAACCAGAATGTCCGTTTAAAGAACTTTGAAATTCTTGCCAATCTGGATACCAAACTTGAACATTTGAATATTCACCAAAGATGACAACAACTTATGGCTAATTATCCTTTAATCTTTTTGGATGTTCCACAAAAGACCAATGCCGCTTGTCATGATGTTAAAGTTGGTGACACTTTTCCCATCAAGCAACATCCTTTAAATCCATTAAAATTGCAATACTTAAGAGAAGAAGTGCAGTACATACTGACGCATACCATTATCGAACAAATGAAAGTGACTGGAGCTCACCTTGCATTCTCGTGCCGAACCTGATGGTACCTACCGATTATGTACTGATTTTAGAAAAGTGAATTCTGTCACAAAAACAGACTCTTATCCGATTCCTAGAATTGATTACTGTAATGAAAAAACCGGAAATGCCAAATTTGCGAGTAAATTTGACCTGTTCAAAGGTTTACTGGCAAGTGCCATTGACTGAAAGAGCCAAAGAAATATCTGCATGTGTGACTCCCGATGGACACTTCCAATACAAAGTGATGCCGTGTGGTATGAAAAATGCTCCAGCGACCTTTCAGCGGATGATTCATTCCCTTCGTCATGACCATCAAGGATGTGAAGCCTACATTGATGACATGATATCATCTACAGCGACACATGGGAGGAACATCTACAAAATCATGCGTGCATTCTTCGACATTCTGTCAAAAGCAAAGTTAACAGTGAACTTACAAAGAGTGACTTTTGTCATGCTACTGTAGTGTATGTAGGTCATAAAGTAGGTCAGGGTTATGTAACACCTTTTATGGCTAAAGTGGAGGCTATTGCAAAGTTCCTGATTCCTACGCACAAGAAAGAGTTAATGAAATTTTTAGGCATGACAGGGTTTTACAGAAATTTTTGTCTAATTTCTACTTCAACTGTTAGTCCACTTAACAAATTATTGCAAAAGAGGGCTAAAGTATGGACAAAGGACTGCGACGAATAATTTTGATAAGTCAAATATGTTATCATGAGTTCTTTCAGCTCCAGATTTTTCTAAGCAATTTAAGTTTACTGTATATGCCCTTGATATACCAACCAGTGCTACTTTCCTTTTGTTTCAAGAGCACAGTGACAATGTCGAAGGAATTGTTTCTTATTTCTCGAAGAAACTTCCTAAATGTCAGCAGAATAATTCAAGCATTGAAAAAGAGTGTCTTGCTTTGTTGTTAGCTTTGCAACATTTTGGTGTTTATTTGAATGTTACTGTATATCCAATACTTGTTTTAACGGATCAGAGCCCTCTCATTTGTTGCATCAAATATCAAACAAGAATCAAAGACTCACAAGATGGAGTTTATTATTGAAAGAGCATGATATTGATATCAAACATATCAAAGCAACGAACATGTTACAGCAGATGCCTTATCAAGAGTCTTGATGGTGTTTTGTTATTTTGTTGTTGCTTTGATTGATGTACATTGTATGTTTGAGGTTCCATTGTCATTCAAACTTTTTTAAGGGAGGGTGTTCTGTGTATTACTATTTGCACTAAATTGACCTAGATAGTTATAGAAAGTTATGTTTACTTGTCATTGACACCTGTGATCTAGATTGTTCTAGACCTCATGTTCTTTTTGGTAGAAAGATGACGTAATGGATGCATCGTTGTCTTTCAAGATTGTACTAGAAAATTCATTCCTATTACATATACTGGAATTATCATTATAGAAAGAAAAGTTCTGGTTAGACACTTTTTATGCATTCCGGATTATCATACTGGGAACTACGATTTTGAAATTACTACTTTTGGGTGGGTAGATTCTGGTTGGATTTATTGTGCAACTACCGTAAGTTAATATTTTGCTATTCTTACAAATTTTCTATTAATTATTGATTGTAAAATAATCTTATCAATTGTTTAATTGCACTTTGTTATTAATTATGCTGCGTTATATAAAGAATTTGTTCTCACCCATCAGAGAATCACCTTAAAGGTCGGGGGTCCAATGTCGAGGCAGGTGTGTAGACGTAATTAAAGCCCTTACTGCTACGGTCCTGAGCGTTAAGCATAGGTGGTACTTCTGTAGACTTGTGTGAGCAAATATTCCTCAACAGAAAGTAAAAGAAACAATGAATCAATCAGTCTTTATTGGTTTTTATCTGAAAGTGTGATGTATCATTATGACTGAAATGACGAATGCTGGTAAAAAGTTATGAACATTTGTCCTAGTCGTTATTTTGTATTGAAAAATGAAAAAAAAAATTCTACGTTAAATCATAATCATGACCACATTCGGGTAAAGGTTGAAAGATGCACCAACAACATGCAACTCTTGTATTTAGTCGTAAACACTGTTCGATACACGTATTAGTAGGTGACTATTATTGTAACTAAATATAATGTTAGAACCTCTAACTTAGAAGACAACATGTGCTCTAAACTTGCGTGATTGATTAATAAAAAACTGAATCTCTGAATTTGTTTAGATTAAATATATAATATTAAATATGTTAATTGATAAATAAAAATAAGGGGGGATACAGAAAGGGTTTGATCCAAAGTTATCATTTTCAAGGCATAGTCTACCTAACGTATAAATTGCTACACATTATCAGGAAAAACTCATTTGATAATCATTGAAAAACTGCGCTGCTACTGGAGGTTATATCGCTTGTGTTGTGGTGATACTCTATGGATTACCAGTAGGCATGATCTTTCCTAAAATATGTTTTAACAAGATATAAAAATCCCCCGAGGTATATCTTGAATATCATCTTAATGAAAGGTGAAGATAACGAAAAGTGACCAATCTCATAATTCCTACAAGCAATACAAAATAGATAGTTGGGCAAACACGGACCCCTGGGCACACCAGAGGTGGGATCAGGTGCCTAGGAGTTATCCGCAGTCAAAATCAATGTGCCAAGAACGGCTTAACAATCGGTATGAAACACGTCAGACAGCATTTGACCCAATGATAGGTTGTATTGACGAACTAGATCGTTACAACGACAATAGAATTTGTGAAATGCTGATTTCAATCGAGACTGTTGAAATCCCTGTACCATCAACTTGTTGGTCAGTAGCTTACCTCGATTTAAAAATTGACTATTCGCAGAACAAACTCTTGCATATCAAATCAGTTGAGATATATAAACACTATGTGAAGGTATTAATGGAATATTGCTACATAAATATTGGAAGTTGACAATGGAGAAGCTGAAATCATCCTATTTGTCATACAGTTAATATCATTTTTGTAAACACTCAAAGATTTCTCTCTAACTTTGTTCAAGACACATACTTTTAAAAATGCAACAAATGGTCATGTTTTTCAATACTTTTCTACATATTAGTAGTATCAGTGGGTTCATTTTCATTTGAAGGCTTATGTTCGCAGAGAAAGCAGTTTAATTAATATGTATTTTACAGTATCTAACTAGGATTTCTCTTTTGTAGCTAAGGCTTTTGAATACATTAGTCTGATGTATTTCCGCGTTACAGATTTGGAAGTTCGTCTACTGTATTTTGAAAATGCTCAGCGAGGGACTGATTAGTTGACTCCACAGTTCGCAGTGACACATCACAATCCAATTCTTTATTTTAAAGGACATATCGCATGTTTCTAAACTTTTTAATTTTTTCATCAATATTAATTCACTTTATGCCTAAAACTACTTTATATGTGTTTTAAATGAAACAGTTTGTGTAGTTTTCGAGTTTGAAAACGACGAAATTCAAATCTTGCGATATGCTTATTTTCTTCGATATTTTACGCGCCATTATCTGTGAGGTCATATGCGATCTCGAGCGATAAGATTTGGAAACAGTTGTTAGCCATTTCATAAACAGATTAGATTTAATTGACAAAAAACCCCAACTAATTATCACATTAACGGCTTGTAAATAACACTGTGTTATTGTGTTTGTGCCGTTTAAGGGTATACTTGCTGTCAGTAGAGAGGATTTGGACTGTGTTTTTCTTTCAATTTCCGAAGGAAGGTATGAGGGACAAGACGTGATTTTTTGTGGGCACAACGACTTTGCCATAAAAAAAATCAGTAGATGTTATTCCTGTATATTTTCAAACAAGCACTCGGACAAAGAGTAGATAAACTGCGAGAAAATGGTTCTATCGAAGCTACGCACTGTTACTTGCAAGGTGAAGATAACGAACAGCGTCCAATCTCATAACTCCTATAAGCTATACGAATAAATAGTTAGGTAAACACGGACCCCTGGACACACCAGAGGTGGTATCAGGTGCCTAGGAGGAGTAAGCATCCCCTACGGTATATGCTTTTCGTTCTGCTCTCAAATTCAATACACACTCGCATCAACTGACCTTCACCTTGTAATAACATATAGACATAACTTATGCTCGCAGTTTCCACCAACTGATAGTTTTAAAAAAGAAATTTAAAGATAAAGGATGATTGAACTTTCAATTATAAATGATGAAATATGATATTTCCCAACTTTGGAATAAATTATATTGCTTTCATCTTTTTAAGGAACGCGTACGTAACAACAACAGCACGTAGCGTTCCCACTTCTTAAGTATCAACTTGCAGATTAAAACAATAATGATTAATAAAATTGCTTGAATAAAATAATTTAAAAGTATTGTGAATTTCACTATAAATTTGATGATTTATTTTTCGAAATGCACCCGTGACAATAGGCCTAGTTGTCAATGAGACGTAATCGTATCATGATATAGGGCTATTTAACTTATCCAAAAATAAATTTAATAATAATTGCACTGTACATTTTGAAAAAGCAACAACGCTAATTACAGTTGTTTAACCCCTTCTCTACCATGCCGGTCAATTTGACCGGTGGCGCGTAAAAACAGGGCAACGCAAAAGGAGTGCCTCTAAATCTTTGAAACTACGGTCATAAGATATATAATCTATGCATGTAAAAATCAGTTAAGTAAATAAAGCAATTAAATTAATACAAGCATTTAAAATGAAATATGGCTTCGTTTAAATATGACACAACGCTTTGTCGCAAGGCCATTTTCCCCCTCGATACGATTTTTTTTTATTTTCTGTATGAATGCACTATTTTTCATATTTTTGAAAAGCATATATTCCCTGCTTTTAAAAACATAAAAATTATTTTTAATGCTTGGCAAAGTTATAAGAAAATAGCAATTGTTTGCACATGTACGCTTTCTTACGATTTTATTTCTCAATGTTTAAACAGATCGGCGTTTTACTAACATTCATATATGGAAATGGGGAAAAGTAAATACAGCCTGTAAAAGTAGAGGGAACTTTCGTTTTGATGGGCCCTTATTCGTGTTATAGTTATTGGTAGTTTTTATATTACGATAAAATGAAATTGGGACATGCTGCACGGTTTTCTTTAAAATTAGTGACAAAACGTTGTCGCTGAAAGCGATCGATGGGCGTTGCACAATAAAGTAGTGAAAACTATTTGTATGTCCTCTATTGGTAATTGAATACTTTTTGATACAGTAAAACAATATACACATATGTACGAAATGATCAACCAGGTATTCTCTGCTTTTTATAAAAGTATAAAACCATTATTGGTGAACAACAGTTCCACCACCTACTTGTAACTCCATAAAACACCTAATGAGAATGTTACATGGTAGAATGAATTAAAAAGAATAATAAAATACTTCAAATTCAGATATAAACGTTATGTAATATTTGTTCCGAATAGTAATAAAAAAAATTCTGCCAAACAAAGAAAAAAAACCCAGTCTGCATATTTCATATACTTTTTTCCCGTGATCCGGATGGCGGCCACGGGGTTTTCTGAAAGTGTGCACGGGCAACACACGAGTTTCCGTTTCAACGAAAACTCCACACCGAACGCTTGTAATGTATTTTACATATATTTTGAGAAGGACCCGATGTCAGATGAAGAAGATGCACTGGATCTCCTGTTGCAGGGTGACACAAACGATCATGCATTCAGTATGAACATGTAAGGTGATGTAGCCCCCCCCCCCCCCCCCGCCATTTTTGGTCTCTCATTACCTGACGCGCGAGTGTAAGAAGGGGTAAGATTTAGTGCACGATGAGAAGGGGGTTGGGTGGTTTTAATCAGAGTGGGCATTCATGACCGCTGGTGCGGAGGCTATTTTCCAAGATTTTTCTATGTTCATAAAAAGATTATCTTTGTGTAAAAAGAAAACACAATCTGTTAGGAAAGCACATATCACATTATTGTATTTTCGTAATAATAGAATTTATTTCCGTAATTTGAGTGTTTTCTTCATATTGTAACAGAAATAAAAATGATATGTGTGTTCAGGACAGAAGGTCGGGGAGTCGGGGGGTGGGGGGGGGGGGGTAACATCAATGAAAGTCTGGTTATGACAGGCTATTGAAAAATCATATAAATTTCTCTTTTATCTTATATACACTTAGTAGCTTATGACTATAAATTACATGTGATCCATACATGCTGGTGTGCTATGAGCTGATGGGCATGTTTCCATTTCTTGCCTAGATTTCGACTAAATCCACACCCCATCAAAGTACCATGTCAGGGGATTTAGACACTGTGTATAATGAAGAACCAATTCAATTCTACTTTAAATCTGGGGCCATTCAATTTCCCTCAGAGTTACTGTATTTTCGCAGAATCCTGTATGTTTTAAACTGAATTTCGTCAGTATTTGTCCCCATGTATATGCTAGGCGTAATATTAACACCTCCATGATGCATATCTTTTCTTTTTAATACCCACTCTGCTACAATCGCAATGTATAATGAAATATTCCATTCATTTCTAACACATGTATGTCATCCCTTACCAAATGGCACTTCAAATATAGGACATCTCTATCTTAAATTGAATATGACCAGTACTTTCGTGCGAAACTGTCCCTTACTATCATGAAACTTATATTTTACTTTAAAACATAAACCAATAATTCTTAATAAACATTTGTAATTTTTCATCTTTAAAAAGGTTATTGAAATCCCAATCTTTAGTGGAAAGCTTTCAGGTATCTTCCGCTAGTGACAATCTACTGGCAAATCCAGACATGCATTGGAAGGATGCTGATGTAGAAGACACAGGGGCACCTGATCCAAGAACTGTGGCATTTCATTCGGAGTGACAACCTGGCATTCAGTTGGTATTACTCTTTGAGGTTGAATATAAGGTTAAATACATATACATTTGGTTAACATTCAAATGAATCCAGATAATACATTCACAAATGGAATCATGGCATTATGGTACACTGATATGCGTGTACCATTTTACTGTTTATCATAGCATTACTAGATATAACATGCAATACAAAAAGGAGACTAAATACGGAAAATCATTATTCTGTCTGTAATTATAAGGTATGATAAGTGTTTTAAATACTAAAAAATAAGGTATGATGGCTATAACTGATTATTTGCAGTTTCCTGTCAGATATGGGACCGAATTATTCAGAGAACTGCAGATTTTATGAAGCTGTTTCTGACAGAGGATTTGGTTTTCTTCATCTGTGTTGCCGCCAGCCATGATGATGAGATGGTCATATCTAGGGGGAATGATTGTCATATGTTTCCCAAGGAAGTTCGTAGTCTGTCACTGCATGAAAAGGAACTGTACAGGTATTACTAGTTTTAAAGTACCGATATTGTAACAATGATTTCCAGTTTAAAACTAATAATAAAATGCATTTCAATAAGATTACCTTTGCCAAAATTAATCTGGCTGCGGATCTAACACATTTATCAAATGTGTACTACAATTACCCTTGATAACATTTCATAAGTAATTAAACGCATAATTTTCAGAGGGCCTTGGTTATAGAAAATATTTACAGAGCCAATTGAATATTCAAAAGCTCGGAGAATACATCAGTATTTGGGGCTAAGTATAAAGAAATCCCCCCCGAGTTTTGGGGGGCATTATCTTATGCACGTCTGCTGAGAAGTTCCTGTCGATAGACAGGTATTGGTCAACGCATGCTCCTATCGGAACAACCCACTATCAAGAATAATGTCTAGAAATAGGATGTATATTTAATTGCTGTTATAAAATTTAGAAATTCATTTCAAAATTAAGTATTATCTCCCTCATGCATAGCTCTTATCCTTAGACGAATTCGACTCCACTTTTCTGGCACACTGTTTTCCCTATAATAGCTCTAACACTTCATTGTTATTTCGGATTTCAAACATTTCGGTTGAGCATCACTGAAGAGACATTATTTGTCGAAATGCGCATCTGGTGCATCAAAATTGGTACCGTATAAGTTTTACATTATGACCCCTGGGTCGAGGCCTCTGCTGGTGGACTGTTAGTCCCCGAGGGTCTCTACAGCCCAGTAGTTAAGTACATATACTTCGTTACTAGCTTGAAAATACGGATGTATATTTAATTGCTGTTATAAAATTTAGAAATTCATTTCAAAATTAAGGATTATCTCCCTCATGCATAGCTCTTATCCTTGGACGAATTTGGCTCCACTTTTCTGACACACTGTTTTCCCTATAATAGCTCTAACACTTCATTGTTATTTCGGATTTCAAAATTTCGGTTAAACATCACTGAAGAGACATTATTTGTCGAAATGGGCATCTGGTGCATCAAAATTAGTACCGTATAAGTTTTACGTTTAGGAGGTTGAATATAAGAAAAAAAAATTTGTTAAATATAATGCAAGTACATTTAAATTCATTGATTGAAAGGAAGTACTTGAATATTCGTATACATTGGACTTGGGGAGGAAAAACGGGCAGTACTTTTTCATAACATTTGATATAATAATGGTGTTGTTGCTTAGCAACCAAATATATTTGAATACAAAAAATAGATTATTTTAGAATTTAATAGTAAATATTTTTGTTTTAATAATGCAAATATTCATACTATTTAGTGGAACGTAATGACAAAACGTCATATTATTAGAAAATGATGAATATGTATATCATAGCGAAATTTCCATTTTATGACCTTTGACCTTGATTATCTTCATTATATTTTTTGTTTAAAATGATTAAGATCTAGTCAAAAATTATATTTTTAAAATAATGTGACATTTACTAATCATCATGCAATGTAATTATGTTTAAATTGTGTCGAATGGATGTAGAAAGAAAAATTATGGTCAAAATTATACCATGAGTGTTGTTACTTAGCAACCAAAAATATTTGTTTGTCAATAAAATTGATTAATTTGATTGTGATTTTTTGTAGTATTTAAAAAGACACATCAGCTCATACAGTTAGAATTTCCTATTTTTGACTCGAATCTAGTGAGAGGGGTCGTAATATATATATTCCAGAGAAAAAAAGACTGCAAAATTGTGCACTTATATGACTTCTGAGCCCGTATAACTCTGGAGTCGTGGGATAACATGAACAAACTTTATAGACAACATGTTCCCTGTCCAATTCTGAACAAAATTATATGTCACATGCCTACCTAAAATGGTGATACATGCAGATTTAACTCGATTTAAAAATATTGTCTTTTAGTCTTTGAAAACCTCTAAAATGTGCCGGTAAAGAAAGGTTTAAAGAAATGGCATTACCAAATAGTGTTTAGACAGCGATCCCATGTAAACATTATTCATTCGCAAATGCAGATTTCGTATTCGCTTTCCTCGCTACATTTGGGTTGCTATTTGTATACACTGGTGGCTAAAAGATATAAGAGTCGGAAAATTTGTCAAGATAGAAATAAATGTTATCCATGGTAAATAAATTAAGCCTCTAAAACCTGAGTTTTTAAAACTATCTAACACTACTTTTACAACAAGTTGATCGACGAAGGTCGCATATGACGTCACTACCACGTGACTATCTATCTAATTAACTAGGCTTTTTGAAATTGGGGCTTAGATTTAAGTCTGTATTGTGGCTAATTATGGCAATGCTGCAGCGAACTAACTAGTACAATTAATTTTTATAAGCATAAGGAAGACAAAATGCATATAATCCTGTATACTTTCGAAACACGAGATGTGTCCTTGAAGTATTAAACTAGGGTAACTCAAGCTAATGTTCACTGCTAAGGGTTCTATGAGTTATTTATCTGTACGGGTATGGTAATTCCTCCATTTCTCACCAACGAAGAAACCATTTTCTTTGTATCGTTCCTGTCACCCAACTTGTACACATGTGATTTTAAAGCGTGTGTTTATTTTTGAAACTTACAACTATTTCACTGAAAAGAAAATGTGATCTGCCTTAAGTTTTATGCAACCAGGATACTGCTGCATAATAATGAAAAAAAAATTATAACATTTTCTCCTTTGATTGATCGATTGTATATTGTTTAACGTCTATCTCGAGAATTTTTCACTCATATGGAGATGTCGCCATTACCAGTGAAGGGCTTACGGCCTTAGAGAAGGGAGGGATTTTTATTGTGCCTCACTTGCTGTAACATGGGACTTCGATTCTTGTGGTCTCATCCGAAGGACTGTCCCATTTAGCCGCCTCCTAGAACAAGCAAAGGGTACGGAGGACCCATTCTTACCCAGATCCCAAGAGAAATTTTCATCTAGAAAACCAAATATCTTGCGAATATACAATTCTTAAAATACTTGTTAAAACAAGAATTAGCTATCAAAAATATGCAATTTGACACAAGCGATTCTAACTTGATGAATGTATTCCAATACTAACTAAAAATGTATAGCATGGTTATGATTCAGAAAAATGTGAAAAGATCAAAGGAACCTTTTACCAAGTTGCCACTGTTACCACTCAAAGAGACTACAGAACAAATTTATTTTGTCGATGATTTGACAGTGAACTTATATTATATTAAAAAGGGTAAAAAGTGGCAATTCCTCGATTACATCCACTTTAAAAGTATTTTCTGTGTTCCTTCTCCATCGAATACTGACGGAGTATCCTCGTCATCCTTTTCTTCAATTTCGTGGTACTTTTAGTATCCAATTCAGTTTGCGAATTCATAATCACCGAGTCTTGTAAATCTTTCATACGTCATCATAGTATTGACACTGTCGTTTGGAGAATTTTGACGGCATAATGTGGGATTGCATTTATTTTCTGTTGTGATTAGCAGATATTTCGCTACTATTTCTGTTTGGTTCATGCCACGCTCATACACGATATATGTTTGATATTTTTTGTATGATTTTACGCGTAATTGAATGTTATTGTATCATATTAAATATCTAAAATTTATCTCATTGTATCGGTCACTGAATTTGAATTATACAACATTAGTATAAAGAATGGGTCACAAATTGGCTTCTGTATCACAGAATATATAGAGGGAGATCATATACATGTAGGTCATATATGCACTTGTATTTCCTTTTTCATTACAATCGAGAGCAACAGTAGCAAATTACATTGCGAGGTATCACTATTCACAATTACCTCCACGTCAAAATTTCTTTCAGCGAAGATGTAACATTTATTATTCGAGGATATAATCGGACTCGGAACCACATTTGTTTCAAGACACGCTATCCGACGTATGACACAGAACAAAATCCCATTAACAGCAATATTCACACTAAATATCGACTTAAATGATATTAAACAAGGGTAGATAGAAGAGTATAACTAAAAATCATTTACAATGAAAGCAGAGTTACAGAACTTGATGCGAATGGGATGGTACACAAGTGTGACACCTAACAGTTGTTGTGAGGAGAAAACAGGAAGAATGGTCATGACCTAAGGTTTATGACGAGGCGTATTGTCTACCTACATCAATAAGTGAATGTTCGTAACTTCAAATCATAACCTCAAAATTTAATGCCTTAGAATACATTGCCTAACTTTTTATCTTATATTGCTGATAGGAGTTATGATATTGATCACTGTTCGTTATATTCGCCTTTCATTCCTGAATACATATCCCTTTTACATTCTATTTTAGAGACATTTATCAATGTCCAGTGTTAAATTGTTTTTACGACTTTACCAATGATCCTGATGCAACTTATTTTGAAAAAATAAAATACAACCTATTCATATACTTGAAAATCAATATAAATCTGAGTTTTAACTACGAATTAAAAAAATGACATGTGGCAGAAGTTTGAAGTTAACTTTAAAACTTTATCAATTTCAATATCAAACATCTTATCTCACATATTTCGCAATTGCTACAAAATATCGACGACTTTATAACCTTGAATTCGTCAACAAACCATCTAGAAATCAATATGTTGTAACAGGTGGAATATTGACAGTCAATGAAACCGAGGTGTAAGTTACATCTTGCAACATATATTTGGGGAAAATCTGTTATGAAATCAAACTATTTGAATCAAAATACAGATCGATTTGACACTCATTAATTTATAGAGTATGAGGGTGTCTTCCAAACTAAATTGACGAAATCACCAGTTCCTATATATTGCACTTAAAACCAATAAATCAGTCGATGCTATTGAATTCTAAGGTATTCTGTTCGTAGATGTATGGTATCTTTAATCCATTGTTTATCATGTTGATTTTTATCCAAACAATCAACCTGCATGTTAGATGTTTTTACCATCTGAACCACACTGACCTGATGAGGCATGTATTTTAAATGGCTTAATTCAGTTTGAGTCAGTTCATGTTACATGTAGATCATATATCACATAAGGTGTTTAAGGACAGAATGAGATAATTGATAACGTAAAATCTAAAGATTGCTAAAACAAGAAGAATGGCCATGACCTAAGGTTTGTGACGAGGTATATTATCTACTCACATCAATAAGTGAATGTTCGTAATTTCAAATCATAACCTCAAAATGTAATGCCTTAGAACACACTCATAAATGTAAAACTTATACGGTACCAATTGTGATGCACCAGATGCGCATTTCGACAAATAATGTCTCTTCAGTGATGCTCATCCGCAATGTTTAAAATCCGAAATAACTATGAAGTTTTAGAGCTAAATATAGCCAAAAACAGCGTGACAAAAAAGTGGAGCCAAATTCGTCCAAGGATAAGAGCTATGCATGAGGGAGATAATCCTTAATTTTGAAATGAATTTCTAAATTTTATAACAGCAATTAAATATACATCCGTATTTTCAAGCTAGTAACGAAGTACTTAGCTACTGGGCTGTAGACACCCTCGGGGACTAACAGTCCACCAGCAGAGGCCTCGACCCAGGGGTCATAATGTAAAACTTATACGTTACCAATTTTGATGCACCAGATGCGCATTTCGACAAATAATGTCTCTTCAGTGATGTTCAACCGAAATGTTTGAAATCCGAAATAACTATGAAGTTTTAGAGCTAAATATAGCCTAAAACAGCGTGACAAAAAAGTGGAGCCAAATTCGTCCAAGAATAAGAGCTATGCATGAGGGAGATAATCCTTAATTTTGAAATGAATTTCTAAATTTTATAACAGCAATTAAATATACATCCGTATTTTCAAGCTAGTAACGAAGTACTTAGCTACTGGGCTGTAGAAACCCTCGGGGACTAACAGTCCACCAGCAGAGGCCTCGACCCAGGGGTCATAATGTAAAACTTATACGGTACCAATTTTGATGCACCAGATGCGCATTTCGACAAATAATGTCTCTTCAGTGATGCTCAACCGAAATGTTTGAAATCCGAAATAACTATGAAGTTTTAGAGCTAAATATAGCCAAAAACAGCGTACCAAAAAAGTGGAGCCAAATATATATCCCTTTTACATTCTATTCTAGAAACATTTATTAATGGTCAATGCTAAATTGTTCTCTACGACTTTCCCAACGTTACTGATGCAAATTATTTTGAACAACTAAAAGTAAAATACAACCTATTCATATACTTTAAAATCAAGATAAATCTAAGTTTTAACTACGAATTAAAAAAAATATATGTGACAAAAATGTGGAGTTAATTCTAAAACTTTATCAATTTCAATATCAAACATCTTATCTCACATATTTGAAAATTGCTACAAAACCTCGACTACTTTTTAACCTTGAATTCATAAACAAGCCAAGGAAAAATCGATATATTGTAACAGGTGTAATATTGAATACACGGCAGTCAACGGACAAGTCGTTTAAGTTATATCTTGCAACATACATTTGGGGGAAATCTGTTGTGAAGTCAAAATATTTGAATCAATATACAGATTGATTTGACACCAATGAATTCATAGAGTATGACGATGTCTTCCAAACTAAACTGATGAAATCTCCAGTTGTTATATAACTCCTATTCATGATATTACACTTTAAAGTAGCTTACTACACTAAACCTTATACTCTCTATGGCACCACATCACGAGATGGCGATTTAAATGTTTTGTGAAATTAATTGTGTCGCTCGATTTCTTTGCCTATCATAGTAGATCTGCGGTTAAAGCATTGGGCTGGTGAACCGCAGATCTCGAATTCAAATCCCACAGAGTCTTTTGTTCATATGTGTTGAAATATCCTGTTTTTATCCAAATTTGTATATTTTTTGCCTCTTTGGAATGTATACTTATTGTATATCATTCATATGTTTTCAATTCGTACTGATTTGAGAAATTATTTCTGGATGTAGTGAGCCACCTTAAAGCAATAATTCAATGGATACTATGAAACTCTTATTATGCTTGTAGATGTATGGAATATTTAATCCATTGTTCATCATGTTGATTTTCATACAATCAATCTGTATTTTGAATGTTTATACCATCTGAACCACACTGATCTGATGAGGTATATATTTTAAATGGCTTTCTCCAATTCACATATCACATATCACATACGGTGTTTGAGGCAGAGTGAGAGAATTGATAATGTAAAATCCAAACATTGCAACTTGCAACCAAATACTGTATGAGAAAACGAACTTATTTTGCATGAGCCGATCAAGAAATTGGAGTAACAGGTACAGGTGTTTGGGTAGTTTTATTGAAGCATAGAGAGGCAGATTGACCCAATTTCGTCTGAAGTTCTTATTTTGAAGATTTTGTAATTACAATACACCACTGTTTGTCCATATAATAGCTCTAAAACTTCATTGTTATTCCGGATTTCAAACGTTTCGGTTGGGCATCACTGGGGAGACATGATTTGTCGAGGTGCGCATCTGTTGCATCAAAATTGGTACCGTATAAGCTTTACACCATCTTAGAGGGAAATTTCATTTAAGTATAATACAGTATAGAGTTGTACTATGAAATATGTGAAACTTTGAATGACAATACAAATCAGTTTGATCTTTCGATTCACTATGGCAAAGACTTTGATACACTTAAAAATAAACATTTGATCCGATTTGCTGTAGTTGAAAGCTTGATATGAACGTTCATTAATACTGAAATTACAAAACTTTTGTTAGAAAAGTATCAAAACGTACGACATTACACAACTATTCTTCAGATAAATCAGAGACTAGATTTCTTTACATTATATATAGAAAAAATATCTTACAGTGGACTTGAACTTGACTTTGAAATATATCAACAGTGTATATCTATTAACATGTGCTGCTAAAGTGAATAAGTTTAATAGCTTATGTCGATTTTGTTTGTAGTAGAATTCTATTAGTTCAAATCGATATTCCGAAAACGTATTCGAATGGGTTCAGAAGCCTATCTAAGGTTGGTTAGCTTCATTATATGAATAATAATGTAGTTTTCTAAGAGGTATGACATATTCAGGAACTTATTGCATTGTGTTATTATATTGTTGTATCGTATTGTATTATTGTATACAGAGCACCAGCAAGAGGGATGTAAGAGGGAAAGTGGGTCTTGCGTCTGGCAGACGTACATGTGACAGGGGATGCTTACTCCTCCTAGGCACCTGATCCCACCTTTGGTGTGTCCAGGGGTCCGTGCTTGCCCAACTATTTATTTTTTATTATATACCCATCAATGTATTGTTCTTTGATACTGTGAATTTCACAGCGTGTGATCCGGATCACCACCCTGTGGTTTTCTGATTCCGTATCAGTATTCGTGGAAACTGATAACGTCACAATGATGTCACAATGCATCAACGCAACGTTTTTTTATTTTTGTTTGTTTGTTTTTTTTTGTTTTGCTTCTTTTTTTTCTTTTTTTTCTTTGCTTAAAATATTGGCCGCATCGCAAACAAAACTGCGTACACAAAACATAATTTCACTGTATGTCTCTATTTTTGATAATTTGGATTACATTTATTATCTCATAAAAATGGCTTTAAAATGCATGAGGGTACATAATAAATTTATCATTACTACAGTAACTTGATCCGAAGAGTTGGATAACGTTTCGTTCACAGGCGAGGATCATCAGATCAAACTCGATGCTTCGCGTCTCGTGTGATCTGATGATCCTCGCCTATCAACTCGACGTGATCCGACTCTTCGGATCAAGTTACTGTAGTAATAATATATATTTGTATTCCTTATAGGAGTTATGAGATTGATCACTGTTCGTTATCCTCACCTTTTATGTGACCAAAAATCTACTGTTTTGAATTTCGTACTTTGATAATACTAAGCGTTGTAAATATTATTGCAGAACTTGCTTTAAAAACCTCTACTGATCATTCATTACACGCAATGGTTTTCAATTACCTTTTTTTCACTACTTTCAGTTCGCAAGTAAGTGATTGTTTCTTGCCCAAAGGCCCAAGGGCAGCTATTTGTTTTCGTCTGGTAACAAGCGAGTAAAACCAGAGTTGTTATGAGATAATACATGATTTCGTGATTGATATGCATTTTTGAGCGCCGGCCTGATATACGATATGAGTTTTTTATCAGTTGTTTTTTCGCCAACTGTGACGTCATCCGTATTGTTATATATACATGTATGCTTATTGAGCACTTAATGAGATTAGTGTTATTGCTCATGGATATGAACCTCTTACGAAAAGTATTGACATCAACCTATTTTGCATTCTATTCATTTTAAGACCAGGTATTGACATAGTCGTGTATCTTCTTACCTATAATACCATGCAAAAGTAAAGACAACGAACAGTGATCAATTTCATAAATACTATCAGACAAACAACGAACTCCTCAAACAAAATAAATTTGTAACGAAAGGTCTAACAGTTGGTATTAAATATGTCAGAAGAAAGGCGAAGATAACGGACTGTGATCAATCTCATAACTCCTAGTGAGTGAAAAATTCTGGAGTGGGACGTTAAACAATATACAATCAATCAACCAACAAACAATAAGCAAAAGCAGGTGATGATGTAATATTGCTATATGAATATGGGAAGTTGATGATGAAGAATTTATTAAAGTTGTCATGAAGTTGTGTGAATCTTTGACTCCATGGAATGACAATGTTTTAAACTTTACGACAAATCAGCCAACATTGTATCGTATCAGGGTAAAACATGTATTAAGCGACAAGTATCCTCGGGAAAAGATTATCCACGATAAGAGAAACAGAATCCATGGTTTAAAAGGTTAAGATCACGAACAGTTATCAATTGCATAATATCATAAACATTAAAAATATTTAAGAACCACCCCTGGAAACAACAGAGGTGGAATCATGTGCGTAGGATGAGTGAGTATCCCCTGTTGACCGGTCCCACTCTTGATCAGGTAAACGAAGTAGTCTGTCGTCAAATGATTATGTAAAGAACGGTTTAACAATTGTATTAAACACGTCAGATAACATCGCACTTCATGACATGTTGTATTCGTAAATAAAATTAATGCAAACATCGAAGAAAAATGTTACACTACCTTAGAAGGTGACGTGAAGCAAAATATCAAATGAACTACATAATTCAGTACTACTTTCAAAACATAATCTCGATGTTGCTATTAAAATAGAAGATTAAACAAATGTGACTTTATTTGCTTTCTCAATGAGAAGGAGTAGTGCAGTTTATGTTGCACCAAGGCAATTGTCAGTCTACAATCAGGGAAACTAGGAAGATAAAGGCACTCCGTAATTTAAAGCTTTTCAATATGAATCCGATTTGAGGAATAATACCTATTGAAACAATGCATTGAGAGTTTTTTGCCATCCATTACTTTAATCATGAACAACTCGCTGTTGCAATCCATTGTTCCTAGTGACTTTAAGCAGGCAATTGTTCGACTATTACTGAAAAAGCCAGGGCTTGAAAAAGAAATTTTCAAAATATGTCGCCCTGTGTCAAATATATCGTTCGTTTCAAAGATTCTTGAAAAGGTTAATGTAAAACGAATCAAAGCTCATTTGGAGATACATCAACTACATAACAATTTTCAGTCCGCGTACAGAACGGGACGCTCATGAAGGTAGATCATGACATCGTATGTGCACTGGACATCAACAGTTCCGCTATCCATGCATTGATCGACCTTTCAGCGGCTTTCGACGCAGCAGGGTTAAGGTGTCCCGAGTAAAGTTAAAATAATCATCATAAAATGTACCTCGGTGCACTTCATACTATATGACGTCACAATATAAAAGTACGTCACGACGTACAGGTCTATAATTGTATCGCGGGGAAAATGTCATAATATTTTCTCGCTATTTATTGCCGTTATCTAATGTTCAAGCTGTATGTGTTTTAATCTGTTTGTCCGATGATCCCCCCCCCCCTAAATTTCTTCAATAATATATAAGTCTCATATATTTATATATAATATGTGAACAAAAGACTGTAAAGTAATCTTTACATCACCTTGTGACCTTGATATCGCCCCCGATGTGTAGTCATTTAGAATAAAGAAAACCAACGCATGTACATATCGACTCGTTACAGGTGAAAGATGACGATATTTTATTTCGACCTAGTCATATTCAGAAAGGTAACTAGTTGCAGATTTAGGATTTTGATACGGAAGGTACAATATTTTGCCTCGTTTAGATACGATTTGGATGTGAATGTGGAAAATGCCCAACATTTGAGTTGAGATTATGGAAATTGCTATATTTGAGAGGATATTTTGTACCGATCCGTATCACTCTTTAAATTTACCATATTAATGTCGACATATCAAGCCCAAGCTGCAAATGATTTGAGTGCATCTTTCACCTGGAACGAGGTGATAAACAACTAAAAGTCTAGCGGATAAAAATAGCTCTACGTCACTTGTATGACGACGTAAAAGGTAAGCAAAGGATTTCTCCACGTGATACGATGTTTGTTAATGTATTGACAAACGATTTTTACTAAAAATATGCGACGCTTGAAAGAATTTTACTTTTATATGAATATGCTGTTTTTACTTGTTATTTTACCCGGGACACCTTAACCCCGCTGTGAATGTCATAGATCACAATATCCAATTGCAACGTATGGATCACATGTTCGGTGTCACTGGATCTGTATTGAAATGGCTTAAATCCTATCGTAGTGATATATATCAACGTGTTGCCTTGGTTTATTGTTGTCCGATGCTTGTCCCCTCGAATGTTGTGTACCGCAAGGCTCAGTCCTGGGTCCGAAACTCAGCTGTCTTTTTTCAAAACCCTTAGGGGAAGTATGCAGACGTCATGATATGAATTATCATATATACGCCAATGGCACCCAGATATATATCATCGTTGAACCTGATGATAATCGGACCTATATGTCTAAAAGACTCTTAAGTTGTTTATCGGATATATGTATGTGAATGAATATTAACCTCCCAAACTCAATGAAGATAAAATTGAACTTGTAGTCTTCGCACCAAAACACAGACTTAGAGATATGAGCAATTTTGATCTTGAATTTGGTGAATGTGTTGTAAGTGATTCATCTTTTGAAAAAACAAATAGACGTAGTCTTTGACAAATCCCTTACCATTGAAAAACACTGTCTCTGTATTATCCGCTCAGCATATGTAAACATTCGCAGAATTGGCTGTATCCGTCCATTTAACAATGATGAATGAATCATTTGCAAATAAAAAAAAAAACAATGATGAAGCATGTTAGACTCTGTTACATCCATATTAGATTTCGGAAATGCATTGCTTTATAGTTTTCATTCTCAACACACCACCAAACTTCAGAGGACACAACACACAGCTGCAAGATTAATAACACGATAAAAAAAATCGACCTTATTACTCCTGTTCTAATAGATTTTCACTGGCTCCCATTGCATGAATACAGCCTTCAGTACAAGATCCTTCTTTATACTTTCAAATCTCTCAACAACCTATCTCCAGTTTACATAAAGGATATCCGCATAGTCTACAATCCAACACGATCACTAAGATCCGAATCTCTCAATCTTCCCCAGGCACGTACGAAAACATATGGGGATCGATGTTTGGATAAGGCCGCATCGAGTATCTGAAACTCTCTGCCTTTTAAACTCAGACAATGTACTTCACAAAGCGAATCTTAAAACACATCTTTTTATATTAGCTTTTAACTTGTGATACATACTTGATGCTCTTACATTACAGTTCTTACAGTGCTGTTACATATTTTGCAAAACAAAAGCCTTCAGTAGCTATTTGAACTGCAGTTTGTTATTATACTTATGTCCTCTCTATGTATTTAATTATTCCTAAGGATTGTTTTAAATTGTTTATATGTTAGTAGGGTAATTATATCATTACATTAAGCGCTATATATTAATGATAATAATTATTCATTTTTATTCTGAAACAATGAATATTTTATTCACATGTATGTGCAGATCGATTATATATTATCTTTTCTCTCACATTTGTAAAGCGTTTTAGAGAACTAATGTTGATAGGGCGCTATATAAATCTTTTAATAAGGTTTAACCACTTGGGGTTAAATCCATTTCTCAAAGGGAAACGTATATTGATTTGCTGCTCGTACATGATTCTATCTATTCTCAGATTAGTTAATTTTGTATCCATTTCTTTTCACTCGTTCTGCTGCACTAGCGATAACAAGTCGTTACCGGGTTTTTAGTGCTGCCCGTAACTATCAGGCTGTTTGCTTATCCTATGACGTCATATTGTGCTTTCGTCACATTCATCTGGAAAAAATTCACCCTCCCTCCCAAATCCCCTCGTTTAAGGGGGTGGGGGGGATATGACACCCTGATAGTCGTGTGCATAATTTCGTAGGCTGGTTGATGATTATCATTCTGTTTGATTACATCTATTTCTTTCCAACTGGTACTGCTGTTTCGTTTTCTTTTGATTTATATTATAGGTTAAGTCAAACTTGACTGTTTCCATCAAGGAGTCCCAATCGTCATGGCTTCGGACAACGTTTTCCCATGTTGGCGGCATTCTAGTTTACCAGTAGTGCTTCTATGTTAACTTTACAATTGACATTTTCAATTTTCTATCATGGACTAGGTGAGCAAGCAATCTGGGCATTTGTTCCCAAGGCTCAAATGTTTTGCTTGTTTTGGGGGATGCCCTCTAAGGCAAGAATTGATGCCTGGTCCCACATTTATAACCAGTCATGAACAATCTTCGCCAATAAACTTACAAAATATATGTTGCGTAATCATCATTTCATTGGGTGATTCCCCGTAGTTATTTTCTGCATTTCATCTTTGATAATTACAATTACAATAATACATATACTTAGCAGCACACTTTGTTTCGTACCCGTATATCACAGATATCACGAAATTTTTGATTCCAAGAGAAAAGAATGTAATTTAATACTTTTCTGAATGAAGAATGTACTTATCTATATGTATGCCAGAGAAGACCTTTTCTAAAGCAAATCAACAAATCAGTTTAATATCATTACATGTTCTGTCATTTATGTCTGTAGAGCAAACGTTCACCACAAGAATTTCATTTTAATCAGGTTAGTTATCAAGGCAAACATATATTAGAAAACGTATAATTCAGTTATTGTGTACATGGATAAGTGATGAAAACGAACAGTGATCGTATATACTAATACTAGTATTTAGTTACATTTTAATGATATTCTTCTGTCAAGTACCATATATATATGAAATGCACCATATTGTTACCTAAATATATGTCCTAAAACTTCTTCATTGAGACTGGTGCATGTGTAATAAATGCATGTTTGATTTCTTGATTCTGGAACATAACTCAAGATGTAAGTGTATAAATATTACTTTCTTATCAACATAAATGAAGTTGTCCGTAATTAAGAAAGTACATATCCAATACCTTCCCAAGAACCAGTCAGTTTATTGATCTGGATTATGAAAATTGTGATGTGTTTTTAATTTCGAAATTTTTCCTTCCTCCAGGAAAGACATTTGTATCATACTTGAAAGCCAACAATGCATTTCAATATGATTTGCTTAATTGGTTTGATTGTTTACAAAATCAAACTTAGAATTCATCATACCAGTTAAGTGCGTTTGACATTTTCCCTTTCCAATTCAATGTGTAAATTGTCTAAATCGAACGAATACATGTTTAGGATATGTTATGTATTTCATTGATTACTGTTCGATATCTTCACCTTTCATTCAATGGAAAATTTCGAAAACTATATTTCTGAAACCTTCAAAGTAATCTTCTTCGATCCCATCTTTCTCACCTAAATTTTCTAACATTCATAATTGAAAATAATTTTCTGAAAAGTTTTGAGGTTTTTCATTTCGCATATGTGACCTACAACATTGTATTCTGTTTTAATTCCCTGGATCCACCGCTGTATTAGTGTTGTAAGCCACACAGATATTTTTCACGTATGGGTAATACGTGTTGAATACTATAATGTGCTTGTATGTTGTAGAATATTAGCTATATCTATGTTTGTTTGGGGATGATATGATGAAAATGATTATTAACATACTTATTTTTATGTCGCTTTTTTATAGACCCCATCTAAAATGATGATTTTTTCAACCTTCCTACTGATGATCCACCTTTTACAAGCTGAAACACAAACCGAAAGCTGTAAAGACATCTTACATGGCTTCCTGTCTGGACAATTGTCGTCCGCTCTCGAAGATTATCAGATTAAAGCTTTGAAACAGGAGTTTAAAACGTTCACGAATACAATGCAGCGATCTATGAATGTATTCAAGGAACAAATGAAAGCTGAATTTGAGAAAAGAGGTATATGAATATACTTTTTCATGAATTACTTCGGTTTATTTCCCCCGTTCTATATATGCTTCTTTAATGCATTTTTTACACTAAGGACTTCTAACTGATAAAAAACAACATACTTCAGCAAGAGATTTAAAACGTGATGAGATACAAAGTCGTCATATAATTGAAATAATACAAAAAGATTAAGTAAAAATATTTGATACCTTACATGTAAGATACAGGAACGTGTAAACAATTATGTTTGAATCAACTATAATCATTTATAATGAAAAATCAGGTGGCTATAAGATTGCTTGCAATATTTATCAATTCATATGCTTTTGAGCGTTATCTCCTAAGAATATATATGTATAAATATATAACATAAAATACATTTTAAATTAAAGCCACCATCTTGAAATTCATTATATGAAACTATCCACCTCTCATATACTTCCGACTCAACGTATTGTTAAAACTGAATAAACATTTCCGTCCGCAAAAAGGGGGAACCGGACCTCCAGTCCTGTTCTTTTGTATCCGCCCTCATATAGATATGTATCTTGTACACGTAAAATAGAATTTCTCCGGTTACGAGTTAACTTTACACTTTGTCAACGCAATATTCTTAACTTGTTCCACCTGAGATAAATTAAGTCTATTATTACTACTTATTACTACTTCGTACATTCTGGATCAGCTCTTTGGACGAATAGAACATGTCCTAATTTTCTCCGCTTTAAGGATGGAGACTTGTCAGCGTTCTTAACGTAGGTGGGTCTCCATTGTTTGAGTGACGTAAAATCTCTGTTAGTTTTTGGAGAATAAACCATTAATAAATGATTACATTGAAATAGAAATAGCAAATTTGTATCATTTACTAGCAAAATTTATGAATTTTTATTGCTTCGATAAACGCACGAAAAAAACTTACGATAATCATCTTAGCTTTTGCGAACGTAAACAACATGGAAACATCAAGGCGGCGAAGGCAGTTTGTGAAGTCTGTTACCGCAAACAGATACAACATTGTCTCCAAAGTCAAGCAAAAAAGATGGGAGAAAAGCATCGTTCTTTTACAGCAAAATTATGGAATTTCCGATAAAGACAACAATAGCACCGTTTCACACCTGGTACTGGCAGGCGACATGTCAAGTGGCAATAATGCTATTGCACACAAAGAAAATGTAAGTGAAATGTACACCATATCTTCTTTTGGGAATAGTAAATTTTTAATTTGTTCTTCTGTTAGGTCACTACAACTCCTGAATATATTCTATTAAATCGTAGGCCTGCAAAATGCATGTGTACACATACAAGCCTACTTGTTTATAGCTTGTACGTCATGACTCTTCACCTGTTCACACATTCACATGAATGTTTAATACCCGGGTAAACTGACGTAATTATGTATCAACCAAATTAAACATCGTCAATGAAATAATGATAATTGCGTGCATTAAAGATGCAAATTTTCTCAAAACGCCATTTAGTTACAAAATATCCAGTGCTTATGAATGAGTTTATAATTTGTAATAAAAAGTGTGGTGTCCCAGTAAGGTCTAAAATTAGTAGATTATCTGATGTGGGATTTTTCAAATTGGCTCTTATTAAAAGTAATAGGGTTGATCATTACCAACAAAAGCCCTTTTTTAAATGTGTTTATAATTAAAGAGAAAAAGTATGGTGTCCCAGTCAGGTCTAAAAATAGTAAATCATAATGTATGATGTGGATTTTAAAAAAACCAACTTAATTGTTTTTATTGAATGGAATGGGGTTAATCATGAACAAATTACAGAAGTCTTTTGATTTGATTTTCTAAATAAGTGATTGCTTTGAGAAATTAATTGTTTCTAACTATTATAAATATTTTTTTTTTCAAATGTGAAAATGCAATGTCTTGATGAATCGATAGAATTCTTTTCATTTTATATTGAAATAGCAGTTCTCTCTATGGTGAACTGATCATATGTGTCCAATGTTACTTAAATGCTCACTTTTTAGGATGTGCTAAATTATTGTGGTAAGGACAATAAGCATTTAGATGCCCATAAGTATTCAATGTTTGATTACAAATTGCAAAAAAAAAACTTAAAAACATTCTATGCATGTTTAAATTATTGAACTGCATTTTTCACAAGGTATATATAAAACCCCCAGGGTAAATTCACAGTCGAGAACTGGCAGAAGAGTTAATTTCCAAATTAAAAAAACAAACTTGATGCATTTCTTTGATTAAAAATGTAGATTTCTCATCACAACATTTCATTAAATCTAGATAATGATGAATATCAAAATTTTAGCAAGCAATCAACAGTTGTGATGGAGATGGGAGAAGGAGAAACTTTCAAGTGTGAGATTGCATTTGATGAGACTAATATGACAATGGTACCAGAGGCAACTGCCAAACAGCACTTCAGCCAGCAACATTTCCCTCTTGTATTCTTTGACTTGGAATCAACAGGATTAGGTTTGTTACTTTTTACTACCTGCCCAATATTTAAATATATTGTTCAGTTGAGAAAATAAGTTCTTAAATGAATGGATGTATTATATCTTGGTGTTAATTCAATTTCCAGCCAGATATTCTCATATTACACAGTTGGCTGCCGTGTGCGGTGAAGAAAAGTGTTTCACCTATACCTTTCCAAAAGTCCCTATCACAGCAAAAGCCTCAGAAACCACAGGAACGAAATTGTTAATGGATATATGTTTAGCAAAAATTTCGACGTCAATCCATTGAAAATTTCAGCAACAATGGATGTTCTGCTTAATTTTGTTTCAAAATTTCAAACTAAGTAATTCTGCATTTACAATTGCAATCTATGAATGGCATCAATATGAATGTTTATTGTATATTATACTCAATTTAACATGTTCTGTTTATGAGAGAAAGAGAGATCATTGCGAGAATTGGAAAGTAACAGCAAATTGTATGTGCAAACTGCATCAGTATTGATGTACACGGTGGTGATATTGTTCTCTGAATTTTGATACAAATGTAAGAAATGAAATTATCCTAATAAATTTCCATTTTCATTTCAAATAAAAGTGATTGAATTTCAACACAATGGGCTTTTATTCATTAAAATGCATCAAACTAAGTTATGATTAAAAATGTTTAAAAAGAACGACATTTCAGTTTTAAGAATAAAGTGATGGAGAAAATGCGGATAAGACTGCTTGAAAACTCTAGTAATTTGCTTATAACACTAAATAATTTTGATATTGTAAATATATTTGCTTTAAATGAATGTAAAATTTGAATTTGAAAAAATCTCATTATCTTAAGTAAAATTACTTTCTTGAATGAGTGATGACCTGCATTTTTTTCTTGCAGAATAAAATATAAGGAATTGCCTATCTTGTAATTATATGGCCATTATATATTTTTCATAAGAACTTTTATTGTGTTTGGCTCCAAAAAGTAAATGTTGAAATTAGACAGAGGAAATTCGAATTAGAGTAGGAAAAAGTTTGGGGTATATATCAATGAATTTTTCCCTAAATATACAATTACCATAGTGCACTGTATATTGATACTAAATATTTGAAAATCAACATCAAGCATTTTGTCTATGAACACTTGTGTAAGGTAAGGTTCAATTTTGCAATTTTATCCGGAAAAAAGGTATTTTTAGAAAGTGAACTTCCGCTCACTTTAACGCAAAATTAAGGCTGATCATCCCATGGTTTCTTCATGTTTTTGATTTAAGTGTATCTTAATGTACATTCTGTGAAAAAATGAAAACCTTTTCAATTATATTGAAGTTGACAAGACACCATCCTTAACATTGATTGCGAAGCTTAAAAACCAAAAACATAAGGTTTGCGATGTAAATACGTGTGTAGATTTAGTATAGTTGCAATGCTAGGTGTATTTATATGTAGTTTTTGTTGTGTTGTTATCACTCGCTCTTAAAATTGGCTACATTATGTAGTTATTTTCGTTTGTCCTGAAGAAATGACAAGTCGTCCCAAAAATTTGACGATCTGTTTCTCCGTGTCGTCGGTCATTTTAGTGGTTTGTATGCTTTTTTGTATCAGAAACACACACACACACACACACACACACACACACACACACACACACATACACACACATATATACACACACACACTTTGTCCAACTTTCTTTTTTGTATTGCTTATAGGAGTTATAAAATTGGAAATACCAATGAACTCTTGGATAAACTATATTGCCCTATGAATACATATTAAATCTAAAGCACAGAAAATTTCCCTTTATTTTGTTTTGGATACCCACTTCCTCACCTACCCGAGGTTGACCTCACAACCAGCGGAACCAAATCTCATAGCAGCATGTAACAAGCGCGCTAAACCGCTCGACCATTTAGGCAAGTAAAAAACTTCCTTTTGATGACGATGGAATTCTCGCCACGCTGTCACATACTACACGGTCATCGAGATTGGAAATGGGGTACAGTTATTTAACGCAAATGCACATTTCAGAGAATCATACAAGATGCAGATTGCATTTGAAATATTTATATAAAGCACGGAAATAGCAATGAACTATTGAATAAACATAACTACACTAAGTGAAATAATTGATATATAGCACATGAGATTTCACTTATTTCATTTTAGATACCCAGCTCCGCCCCTACTCGGGATCTATTTGATATAAAATTAAGAGTACGTGTGCGTAGAATAAAAATGGTGTTTAACAAAGTAATGTTTTAAATGACCAATAGATATGAATGCGTGTTCGGACGGAGAAAATGTCATTGTTCAAGAAAATATTTATTAAAAATGAAAATGAAATTCATTTCAATGGTTGGGTTTTAATTCTACTAAAACAGAAGTGATATTACATTCGAGAATTTTTCATAATTCAGTTTTTATTTTTATTTACATCGATAAAAGTGATCACTATCATGTTTAAATTATGGAAAATTCAATATTCTTGAAAATGTTATAGACTCATCATAATAACTCGGATTAATCCGTTTACCTGATCATGATATAGGGATGTTAAAAGTGTTTAAAAGCAAATTTTTATTTCAATCTAGCATATTAAGTCTGTTAGAAACAGACATTTATGGTCCGGGTCTTGCAGTCTCTTTTTGAAGTACATCAAGTTGTTGCTTGTATTGTCTTTTTTGATACAGTTAGAAGAAACAAAATCGTTGTCTATACGAGATGGGGAAAGAAGACATGTCCCTCGAATGCTGAGCTGGTTCTTTCTGGTAAGTGTACATGTAGATAAGAGGTACTGGATTTTCTATCAAGAATTGATATATTGCAATGTGGCAATACTCATGTAAACATTATCCTACTTTGACAGGAATTACAGGTGGGTCACATTATTCCGATTCGGGAGCGGCTGTTGATCCCCTTTGTTTACCAAGAGATCCAGAATGGGGTCGGTACAAAGATGGGGTCGACGGCCATAAAGCTTATGTATATGGAGCAGAATACCAAACTAGCAGTTCTCTGAGTAACTTGCGTAGCCTCCATGACCATGACGTACCGTGCGCTGTCTGCCTGATTCATAATAGATCTGTTCTTAGAGTATTCCCAGGTACGTTTGAACCAATTCATGCAATTCCTAATATTCAATATATCATGAATTAACCAACCTTAAAGCATTCACACAGATATCAAAGATGAAAAATATACAAAATAGTTTCCAAAATACTAAAGATCTAACTGTTGCTTCTCATTACGTTAGCAAGGAAAACGTGTTACAAAGGTTGGAAATTGGAATACGATGGATATCTAATGGCGGGACGTCATAATCATGCTGCTGCCACAACGTACAAATGTGTGGATAAAAAACCTGATACTGTTACTGGGGGTCATTCTGATCGCAATGGTTATCTTTTCTATTCAGTGGAAGCAAGATGTGGCTCATTGAAATGCCCACCATACGTAAATGGACGGGAACTTGTATGCGTTGTCTGCTCCAGGGCATAGAGGTGTCCGATAGGACAGTGGAAATATCTTCGCACAATAAAAAGAATTGTTTCAGAATTAATAGATGTGTTATTCTTTTCCAAACTTGATTGAGGGAATAATAAGAATAATGATATAATCTATTTCGTCGAAATGTCTTATATTTGTTTCATTGCATCGCTCACAATTCTTTTAAAACAACAATGTGTTGCAGATATCAAACAAAATATTTCCGATCTGACCTAAATAGAATATTTGCAGTTTTGTTCCATGGTAACACAGATCGTTTAATTTCAGTCATAAAATACACCTGCATGCTGTAAAATTGAACAAACGATATACTTTAAAACCACAGGAAGTGTTATGCTTTTGCTCACTGTTTTCACTACGGATTACTCCGTTTACCGGATGAAGACATAGGGCTTACGAAAAGGTGTGCTAACCCCTCCTTGGCACGTGATCCCACCTTTTGTATGTCCAGGGTCCGTGTTTCCCCATCTCTTGTATTCCTTGTGGGATTTATGAAAGCAATCACTGTTCTTTATATTCGCCTTTCATTAGTTGAACATTAGCCCTTAAATGTAAGACGAGTATACTAATTTCGGGCGATACATGTATATTGCATAAATGACATAACCAGGATTTATGAAACTTTTTTTCCATTCTCTGTAATTCTAATGCGGAATTATTGCTGATATTTCGTTTTAATCACAACGATTTGATTTCATATACATCAAACAATTTGGATATCTAGCTATACAAAAGGGTTGTGGTAATTTGTAACTCATGTTGGAATTCTACACTGCAAAATGTAATGCTTTAGGTAGAAGGAATGGGTAAATGATACTGGAGGATACCAACATGTACACAGAGGATCACTTTTGCCCGCTTATTTGGTTATTTGTAAATCACTTGCCCGATATACCTGTATTTTGGACTATTAGTCCCAATGTTAGAATATTACTGTAAATTTATTACATTTGGCTGTGTATTCTATTTAGCGCCTTTGGCGGAACGCAGCTTCCGCTAAATCAAGTACATCGCTAAATGCCATCCGTAAATCTAGATGTTTAAAGTAATTCAGGAATGCGCTAAATCAAATCTACGCTAACTTGTTGAAAAAACGATTTCCGCCAAATATCGTACACGCCAAATATAATACGTTTACAGTAATTGTTGCTGAATTTCACATGAAGTTCTATCAAACATAAAATGGTTCACATAAAACCGTGACATCGGTGCAGAAACCCAGGAACAATGGGGAAAACTCATGATCACAGTCTATAAATAGTTGCTAAATTCTCCTGTATTTTTTGGTCAAGTCAGTAATGACGGTAATAAAATTCTTTTAAACAGTTCAATTCCTTGGATCTTTCCATTCTTGTCTATTCAACGTCTAGAATTTTATTTTAAAAATAATGCTTCTTGTAGACAAGAAGGATATTATTGGATTAGGAGACTATGCACTTCTTTTCCATATGGTTGTAGGTAATTATATCTAAATTATATTTAGCCAAAAATATACTTGGTTGCGTTAAAAGTTATGAATAGAGCATCCGAAGAAACGAAATGAAGCCCATATTTGGACTTTTCAGGACCGGAATGCAGACAGAATGATGAGGTTATGGATGTGCCCATCACAGGCATCGCATAGTTCCACAAATCACCTGGAAATATATGAAACATCGCTCTTGGCTAAATTATGTTGTCATGACAGCGAATTTGCATTAACAGTTTCTATATTTATAGTAAGGAGGCACATCAAAACTTTTAATTTTAATGGTAGCACCTGCTCCATTCAAAGAAATGGCTTAAGGTTGATGTAAGGTATGGCACCTGTAATAATTTTACTTTATGCGGTAACGCAGTGTTAGAGTGCTCGCTTTGTAATTAGTAGGTCTCCAAATTCGAGACCTTCTTTTGCCATGGTCAAACCAAAGAAGTAAGCATACATAGCGATTGTTCCTTCCCCAAACGCTCGGCATTTAGAAAATATGAAGATAATAAACAGTAATTAATCTTATAATTTTTATAAGAAATACAAATTTAGGAATAGGGCGAATACGGACCGCTGAACATACAAGAGGTGGGGTCAGCTACTATCACGGGTACTTGGGATATATGCTCTAAAATCGGAGGTTTCTCGTCGTGGCAGGTGTTAATGTTATCAGAACCCTCAATGCTACAGCCCTGAGTGTTAAGGTGGGTCGATCCTCGTGTGACTTATCAATATTAATGGTTAAAAGTGCAAAATCTGTATCAATATCCATTCAATATAGTTGAATTTAATCAATAACCAAAGAAAATGTTTATGTTGTCACATCTTTAAAGATGTCAGACATAAAAAACGGAAGCATATGTTAACATCAGAAAATCAAACATTTTCGTTATACAGAATAATTAAAATAGATAAAAACTTGAAATGACAAATTTCAAATGTTAACAGTTAAAAAAAAGTTAATTCATAAATATGTATAAATTAATTGTGGATATTAGGGAAACCATGTATAATAGACATATATACATACATACATATATACATTTAGATATAGCTTTCATTCTTATGTCGATTAGATACATCCCCGTGAGCTCGAAATAAAGGACAACACAGAGTCGTCTACTTCTGCTTCATACTTAGATATTTTATTGAAAGTAGACATTAACGGCAAACTGACAACTCAAAGGTATGACAAACGGGATGATTTCAGCTTCTCCATCGTCAACTTCCCATATTTGTGTAGCAATATTCCATTATCACCTGCATATGGTGTTTATATATCTCAACTGATTCGATATGCAAGAGCTTGTTCTGCGTATAGTCAGTTTTTAAATCCAGGTAAGCTACTGACAAAGACGTTGATGTTACAGGGGTTTCAACAGTCTCGATTGAAGTCAGCATTTCGCAAATTCTATGGTCGTTATAACGATATAGTTCGTCAATACAACCTTGCATTGGGTCAAATGCTGTCTGACGTGTTTCATACCGATTGTTAAGCCGTTCTTGGCACACTGATTTTGACTGCGGATAACTCTGTTTACCTGATCAAGATATAGGATTCACGGCGGGTGTGACCGGTCAACAGGGGATGCTTACTCCTCCTGGGCACCTGATCCCACCTCTGGTGTGTCCAGGGGTCCGTGTTTGCCCAACTGTCTATTTTGTATTGCTTATAGGAGTATGAGATTGGTCACTGTTCGTTATCTTCACCTTGCATACAAAAGAGGAAATACCAGCATAGGAGTTATTGTCCTTGAGAACATGTTTTAATTACAAAGAATTGATTATCTATGGAAAATATAAACTTTTTCAAAATCAATAGTTTACCATTTTTTTTTATTTTATGCAGCAAATAAAATTCCTCTGAAAGATATATTTTTATCATGCGCAAGGTTTAATTTGATAAAGATTTTTGCGAAAACCTATGACATCACACGAGGATCGATTACCGTTAAGTATTGATCTAAGTATGTGGTACTTCTCACGTCTAAACGGGGCGTGAAACAGACAATGAATCAATCAATCTTTATTGATTTCTACCAGACAGTGTGCTGTGTTAATCTGACTGAAATGTGACTGAAATGAAGAACGGTAATTAAAAATTTCGAATATTTGTCCCTGTCTTCATTTTGCATTGAAAAATGAAACAAATGAATACCACTTTAGATTGAAATGGAAAGACCACATTCAGGTAAGATTTGAAAGATACAATCACTGTTCGGTATCATCTCCTTTCATTCATTGTACCAACAGCACGTAACACTTCTATTTTAGCAGACAACATAATAATGCTCTATACCTTGCAATTGACTAATAGAAAACTGATTCTCTTGAAAATAATAAATTGAATATGTAAATAAACATTAATAAGGGGCGATATAAAATGGGTTTGTTTCAAGGTCATCATTTTCAAGTCATTTCTGGACAGTTATATATGTTAGTCTATCTAACGTATGAGTTTAAAATGATTGGGGAACTGTGCCGCTACTGGGGATTATCTCGTGTTGAAATGTCGTGTTGCAATTCTATGGATTGCCAGCAGGCATCCTTTCCCCTAAATATGCCCTAAGAGTGTTTTAAGTATATATCAAAATCTTCCTAAGCATGTCCTAAATGTCATCTTAATGTCATTTGGGTAAAAACTTAAATATTTTCCGTTTAACTTTATTCAAGATACAAAATTTTTATAGTACAATATATAGTTATGTTTTTCATTACTTTTTCAGATATTTGTGGGCTCATTTAGTAACAATAGCAAAATACTTAACCTACGGTAGTTGAACAATAGATTCCAACAGAATCTACACTGATCATAGCTAACTTTTGAAATAATTTTCATAAAGAAATAAAAAATAAAATTTTCAATATGTTTGCATTTCAATGTTTTATACATCTGCAGTTTTTTAAAACATCTTTGTTAAATAAATCTTAAGATATAAGTACATGTAATCAAATTTTTGACTCAAGTCTTTTCTCAATTTATGGTCTTAGGGCCTGGACATACCACAGATGGGATAGGTTCTTAGTAAGAGTAAGCATCCCCTGTTGACCGGTCACACCTATTGTGTTCCCTATATCATGATCAGGTAAATGTAGTGATCCGTAATCAAAATAATATATAAAGAACGACCTGACAATTCGTATGGAATAGGTAAGACAGCATTTAACCCAATAACACGTTGTATTTGTAAATTAGATCGTTACAACGAGCATAGGAATTGCGAAATGCTGATCTTAAAGCAGACTATTAAAACTGCTGCAACACCAACTTACTTGTCAGTAGCTTCCCTCGTTTTAAGAACTGATAAATCGCTGTAAACTTGAAATAAGATACACCAGTGTTTTCCATATTTGCTTCATTTTTGGATATTTTATTGAACATGGATGTTAACTGCAAACTAACAAACTATTGCTATTGTTATAATTTTTCCATCAATTATCAATTATAAATAAATCTTAGTAATTGTTTAATTGTCCTTTGTTAGTAAATTCTGCTGCGCTATATAAAGGCTTTGTTCTGACCCATAACATAATTGGAGGCTCGTCCGGGATAAGAAACATAAGAAAATGTTCAGGTGTTCGATGCCTTAAAAACAAGTTGAGTTGATACGTTTAGCTGTACACTTCGAGTTAGAGATTAAATCTTCAATACGTAAACAAGATATCAAAGTTACGCCCGCTAAAACACTTGTAGAAGAAGATATTTTTGAGTTAAACAATTTTCCAAAACAATCAGTTGAACCAGCATAATTGTCGGAATTCGAATTTCAGTTAGAATTAGAAAAATTGAAATTAGAAAGGGAAAGAGAAAGTAAGAAAAAGCAAATTGAGAAAATGATACTAGAAAATGAAAGAGAAGAACGTACTGAGAGAGAAAAAGAAAATGACAGAGTAGTAACAGAAAAGGAAAAAGAAAGATAATTTGAGCGAGAAAAAAAAAATAGATGTAGAGACTGAAAGAGCAGACGGAGAAAGATAATTTGAATCAGAAAAAATTAAAAATACAAAAAAAAAAAAAAAAAAATCCTGAAATTGTATTTGTCAGAACTGATTTCGATGCAGCTAAAAATATCAGATTAATACCACAATTTCAAGAAATATCAGTGCATCTATATTTGCGGCATTTTTGAGAAAGTTCCAGAAAATTTGAAATGGGCGCAAGATGTTTTTGCCACTTTGTTACAAAGTGTTTTGATTTGCACAGCGATCGATGCTTACTCGGCGCTCTCCATAACGGATGGTTCAGATTATGACAAGGTCGAGGCCGTGATTTTAAAAGCTTATGAATTAGTACACAAAGCGTTAAGACAAAAATTTAGAAAATACAGATAATTTGATTATCAATTATATATAGAGTTTGCTAGAGAATAGTGAATGGTTTATGCTTAAATGAAAAAAAGTGACCTTGACAAACCGCAGTCATTTTGTAAATGTAATTAAAAGATTTATATAGAGCCCTATCAGCTTTAGTTTTCTAAAGCGCTTTACAAATGTGATAGAAAAGATAATATAAAATCGATGTTCAAATACATGTGAATAAATATCCACAGTGTCAGAATTAAAATGCGTAATTATTATCATTAATATATAGCGCCTAATGTAATGATATAATTACCCTAATAACATAAAACAATTGAAAACAACCCTTAGGAATAATTCGAAACAGAAAGGACAGAAGTATAATAACAAACTACAGTTTAAATATCAACTCAAGAATTTATTATTTTGCTTGTACAGCATTTGGAAATGATAGGAAAGCCTTTGTTTCGTTTTGTTCTAACACTCCTAATGTTCAGGGGTCAAAGTCAAGTTCTGTAAATTCTATGGAGGATTATAAGCCATTTTTGTCTTAGGAATTTGATTCACTCAATGGCTGTAGTGAAGTTAAACCTGATCAGATTTTGAGAGACTTTATTGTTAGATAATGTTTTGCCTTTATCTAAGCAGACTTCTACTGGTAGGTCAGTCTTATTCCAGGGTATTGAGCTAGGCGTCATTAATGTTCCTTTACATAAAATATATCTGAAATCAGATTTATTTACAGGACCAGTTGTCGTCGGTGTTCGACCTACTCTTCCTATTCAAGGCGGTTCGTTGTTGCTAGCCAATGACAATGATTTAGATGTTGGCAATGTCATGTCATATCTTATAGTCTGTGAGAAAATCACTTCTAATGTCGCGTCCGATGAAGAAGACGACGACCTTTATACAGCCGCACGTTACTAGATCGATGACCAGAAGGAAAGAAGTCGAGGTTGATTCTGTTCAACCCCTCAACACAGCTGGTTCATCTTTGAAAATCGACCTTAGTGACACTTTCCTGTTTGACCTTAATGACAGTACACATGAAAACAGACAGCCATATAACAATGAGTCTCCACTGAAAACCAGTGATGATGTTGGTCCCAATATATAGTTAGACCAGGGCCAGGTCACCCTCAGTAGAGAGCAGCTACTGTCCGAGCAAAATAAGGACCCTGATATTATCCAACTCATGCAAAAGGGCACTTCTACCAGAAGAGGCCGCCAAAGCTGGAGATTGTTTCAATACCAACGATGGGATCCTTATGCGAAAGTGGCGACCACCTGATGCACCAACGGATGAGGTATGGCGGGTAGTTCACCAGATAGTGTCCCAGTGATATATCGTAGAGACATCATGAAGTTGGCTCAGGATACACTAATGACAGGTAATTTAGGAGTCAATAAGACTTGTGACCGAATTTTGAGTTATTTTCAATGGCCTAGGTTAAGAAAGGATGTTTCTGAATTTTGCAAGTCTTGTCATTTTTGCCTGATGGTAGATAAACCTATTATTTTATGTTTGGAAAGGTTGTCTTTCCGTTCAAAGTTTTGAATAATCAAATGCCAAATTACCTAAACGTGTTTAGATATACAAGAGATGTGAGTTAATGCCAAACCAGGTCGAAGGATTATATGTCTAATCTAAAGACGGAAGAAAATTGTCCCACGTCAGTTATTTCTACGATGGCTACAAATGTATTACTCACAAAAGGATATCATCAATCAATGTTTCCATACATGAAAGGTAAAGATAAAGAACAGTGATCAATCTCATAACTCCTACAAGCAATACAAAATAGAGAGTTGGGCAAACACGGACACCTGGACACACCAGACGTGGGATCAGGTGCCTAGGAGGAGTAAGCATCCCCTGTAGCTTAAGAATTGCTTCCGGATTTCAAAAATGGTTCCTAATAAATGCCCAATAGATTGAGTGATTGAAGTTAATATATCGAGAAAAACAACGTTAACGTAGACCTATTGTCTGTAAGTTCCTCATATCTAATATATTTCGCGATATCAGAGGGTGATTTTATTCCTTAAACCACAATTTGGAAATCGCTTTTCTATAGTCTGAATTTCTTCCATAAAATCTTTTTCGAGAATTATATATATTCATATTACTCCCTTAACTTAAGAAATGTAATGACTTGTGGGGTATGATTTTATAAAAATATTCTACAAATATCTTAAGTATGATCTAATGATCTAGACATTCAATATTTCATTCGTATTCCTATGTTGTTATAATTCTATGTTATAATCCAATTCTATGTTTAATGTTAAAATCAAAATTTTCAAACATCTGAAAATTCATTTTAAATGTTGGTGATTTTCAGAGTATTGGATAGCTTTTAAAATTGGAGTGAAAAACTCTGGAAATGTATTGATAGCAACCATTCTACACCAAGAGAATACACTAAATAATAATGAGAAAAGAATATCAAACTGTTAACACCTCACTATAAAGAAGAGTGAAAATCATGCCTAATCCCCCTCTCCCTCATTTAGAAAATAAAATAAATCAAAAGTTTTAGTGCTAAAGAGGCATGGTCACAATCTGAACTGAAGTATTCTTTTCCACATTCTAAATATTTGCATCGTTTAACTAATTGGTATCTCTTATGGTCAGCAAAATTTGAATGCCAGTTGTCGAGTTACAATTGAGATACAGTAATCAGAATTCTTTGTTATGCAAATAAGGCTCATGCCATGTTTTTTTTTAACATATAGATTGCTTAATAGAAAATATCATGTTTAAAACAAAATGAGATGTGACAAACACCGGAAACTGTTTAGCTATTTTCACAATTTAACTTGTAATTGAAAAATCTATTAACTTAACCCTTTCTCCACCGGCACCTTTTAGAGGTTTTTAAAGACTAAATGACAATATTTTAACATCGATTTAAATCTGCATGTATCACGATTTGGGGTTGGCAGTTGATATATAATTTTGTTATGAATTGGACAGAGAACAATTTCTTATAAAGTTTGTCAAGGCATCCCATGACCTCAAAGAGGTCTACGGGGTCAAAGGTCAAATAAGTGCACATTTTTGCAATCTTTTTTTTCTGAAATATATATATATATATATATTACGACCCCTCTCACTAGATTAGAGTCAAAAATAGGAAATTCTAAATGTATGATCTGCTTTGCCTTTTAAAATACTACAAAAACACCACAATCAAATTGATCAATTTTATTGACAAACAAATATTTGTGGTTGCTAAGTAACAACACTCGTAGTACAATTTTGACCATAATTTGCCTTTCTGCATCTATTCGACACAATATAAACATAATTACATTTCATGATGATTAGTAGATGTCACATTATTTCAAAAATAATCTTTAAATAGATCTCAATCATTTTAAAAGTTTTTTTTTAACAAAAAATATGATGAAGAGAATTAAGGTCAAAGGTCATAAAATGGAAACTTCGTACTTTATATACATATCCATAATTTTCTAATGATATGACGTTTTGCCATTATGTTCCACTAATTAGAATAAATATTGAAACATTAAAACAAAGATCTTAATTGTTAATCTAAAATAATTTAATTTTTTGTATTGAAATATATTTGGTTGCTAAGCAACAACACCTTCTCAAATGTTATCAAAAAGTACTAACCGTTTTTCCTCCCCAAGTTCAATGTATACGAATGTTCAAGTACTTACTTTCAATCACTAGATTTAAATGTATTTGCATTATACTTAACAAAAATGTTCTTATATTCAACCTCTTAAAACCTATTTATGGACGTCATTCTTGATAGACTGTACCAGGTTGTTCCGATAGCGGCATGCGTTGACCAATATCTGTCTATCGACTGGAGCATCACGGCAGACATGTGTAAGATAATGCACAAAAATCTAGGGGGAAAGTATTTTTTAATACTTGGCCCTAAATACTAATGTATTGTCAGAACTTTTGAATACTCAATTGTCTCTGTAAATGTGTTCTATATTCAAGGCCCTCTGAAAATTATGCATTTGATTACTTATGAAATTTTATCAGAGGTAATTGTAGTACACATTTAATAAATGTGTTAGATGCACAGCCAGATTAATTTTGGTAAGGCTTATCTTTTTATTTATATTATGCATTTTATTATTTGTTTTAAACTGGAAATCACTGTCACAATATCGGTTTTTTTAAAACTAATAATACATGTACAGTTCCTCTTCAGTGAGAGGCTGCGAACTTCCTTGGGAAGCATATGACAATCCTTTCCCGTAGATATGAGCATCTCCGCATAATGATTGGTGGCAATAAAGATGGAGAAAACCACATCTTCTGTCAAAAACAGCTTCATAAAATCTGCAGTTCTCTGAATAATCGGGTCCCATATCTGAAAGGAAATTGCAAATAAAATCACTATTGGCCACCACACCTTATTTGTCAGCATTTAGAAAACTTGTCATACCTTATAATTAGAAACAGAATAATGATTTTCCATGATTTATCTCTTTTTATATGTATGTGATACCTAATAATGCAGTAAAAACAGTAAAATGGTATATGCAAAACAGTGTACCATAACGTCATGGTTCCATTTGTGAATGTATTATCTGGATTTATTTGAATGCTAACCAAAATGTATACCAATTTAACCCTATAATCAACCTCTCAGAGTCATACCAACTGAATGCTAGGTTGTTACAGTTCTTAGATCAGGTGTCCCTGTGTCCTCCACATCAGCATCCTTCCAATGCATGTCTCGATTTGCCAGTAGACTGTCCCTAGCGGATGATACCTGGGAACGTCCCACTAAATATTGGGATGTCAATACCCGTTTTAAAGATGAAAAGAAATTACAATTAAGAATTGTTGGTTTATGTTTTAAAGCAAAATATAAGTATGATGGTAGCAAGGGACAGTTTCGCACTCCAATACAGCTCAAATAGATTTGTAAAGCGTTTTCAGACCCATTTTCATAATTTTTCGGTTAAGTCTAAGTTTTAATTACTGGAAATTTGGATTATCTCCCTTTACAAAATTGGTTTATTTTTCATATTTACATTTTGTGTCTGTTAAAATTATATGACATTGTTAATAATACTTTTGGGAATTTCAAACAAATTATTAAACGTCACAAAGGTGGCAACACACGACAAACTGTTCTTCAGGCTTTTTATTCATTAGAGGAGGATAAGATATGGTGATTTTATTGATGAGAGGATTTTGGAAAGAAAGAAGCAAATTAATGGGTTACTGGACAATAAAAAGACTTATTGCATTAATATAAATTTATTTAAAGATAGAGATGTCCTGTATTTGAAGTTACATTTGGTAAGGGATTGCATACATGTGTTAGAAACGAATGGAATATTTTATTATACATTGCGAATGTAGCAGAGTGCGTAATGAAAGAAAAGATATGCATCATGAGTCAGCATTATTCCTAGCATATACATGGGGGCAAATACTGAAGAAATTCAGGTTAAAACCTACAGGGTCCAGCGAAAATACTGCAACTGTAAGGGTAGGTGAATGACTTCAGGTATAAAAGTAGAATTAAATTGGTTCTTCATGGTACACAGTGTCTAAATCCCTTGCATGGTACTCTGATGGGGTGTGGATTTAGTCAAAATTAGAGAAATTCTAGGCAAGAAGGGGACACATGCCCATCAGCTCATAGCATACCAGTACCAGCATGTATGGTTCACATGTAATTTATGGTCATAAGCTACTAAGTGTATATACAATATATGCATTTGGATAAAAGAGAAACCGCAATTTTTTCCTGTCTAGTCGGCCTATGTGGCTACAACAACTTACATGTACATGTTTATACTAAATGCATGATCGTTTGAGTCATCCTGCAACAGGAGATCCAGGACATCTTCTTCTGATACCAGGTTGTTTTAAAGATGCAAAATACAAGCGTTCGCTGTGACAGTCATGTGCAGTGAAGCTGTGTTGTTTTCGTTGAAACGGAAACACGTATGTTCCTCGTGCACACTTTCAGATAACCAGCGGGGCCTGCGATCCGGATCACGAAAAAATGAAAGTATATAAGCTATATGCGAATTTTAATTTTCTTTGTTTGGCAGTAAAAAAATATTACTATTACTATTTTCAAATAAAATAACGTTTATATCTGAATTTGAAGTATTTTATTTATCTTTTTAAAAAATTTACTCTGTCGATGTAACATGTTTTATAAAGTTACAAGTAGGTTGTGTAACTGTTATATACCATTAATGGTTCTATGCTTTTTATAAAAAAGCAGAGAATACCTGGCAGACTATTTCATACATATATGTATATTCTGTTAGTGTATCAAAAGGTACTGAATTTACTAATAGAGGACAATACAAATAGTTTTCACTACTTTCTTGTGACACGCGTCGATTGCTTTTAGCGACGATGTTTTGTCGCTAATTTTAAAGAAAACCGCGCAGCATGTCCCAATTTCATCTTATCGTAATATAAAAACTAGAACATGAATAATGGCCCATCAATAAGGTAAAATATAGGTAAAACGCCGATCTGTTTAAACATTGAGAAATAAAGTCGTAAGAAAACGTACATACATGTATATGCTTTTCAAAAATATAGAAAAATATTGAATTCATACCGAAAATAAAAAAAAACTCATATCGAGGGGGGAAATGACCTTGCGACAAAGCATTGCGTCATATTTAGACGAAGCCATCTTTCGCTTTAAATGCTTTTTTATCTAATGGCTTTATTTACTTAATTGATTTTTACATAGGTAAAAAATAGAGAAAATTTCCAAAAATATGATATATAGATCATATATCTTATGGCCGTAGTTTCAAAGATTTAGAGGTACTTCTTTTGCGTAGTCCTGTGTTTATGCACCACCGGTCAAATTGACCGGTGCGGTAGAGAAAGGGTTAAACCAATTGTTTTACGTACATTTAACCTACGTAAACATAAACGGGCCTCCGTGGCTGAGTGGTTAGAGCATCGCGCTCAAAATCACACAACCTTTCACCTCTAGTCGGTGCGGGTTCGAATCCCGCTCGCGCCGGTAAGTGAGAAAGTTTCCGGGTTTAGTTTCGGAAAGTCGGTGGTCTCTTCCCAGGTAAACTGTGTCTGGGTTCTCTCTTCCACCAATAAAACCTGGGCGCGACCAGCTAACTGAAAAATTGTTGAATGTGGCGGAAAACACCAATCAATCAATCAGTCAACATAACAGAGCTTTAAGAATTGTGGGCTCTGTATCTCTCTTGTAAAGCGACAACTGACATAACATGTTTGCTGACCGATGCCGGTAAACCTTAGTTCATTAATAGGACTGGCAAAGTAAAATTAGAAAATTTTTAGACATCGACATTCTGTTGAACAAAAAAGTTTCTGACTACACGTGCAACATGTGACCTTGCGATGTCTTGCTGCAGAGTGATGTGATTTTGCTGTCTCTGTACGAAGGGTTTCACATAGCGCTGAATAATTTCGCCTCAATAGCGTACGCCGGTGAGATTTACATTGACAATTTTAATGGGGTCCTTCCATGTGCTGTTATTCCACCCTACACCATAACGCTACCTCCACCGAATTGTCGACGTTGCACAACACAAGCGTCCTGGTACCGCTCCCCAACGCGACGATACACTCTACAACGACCGTCACTGTTATCCAAATGAAATCTGGATTCACCAGTGAACAGAATTTTGGCCAAGTCCTGTATTCTGAATCGCAGATGTCGTCTGCACCACACTAGTCTAGCGATACAATGACGTTGAAGCAGTATTGGGCACACCGCTTGACGTCTTGGTCTGATGTTGTGTTCGCGCAGACGATTACGCACAGTTCTTCAACTGATTGGTCGAAGTCCAGGTATGCTACAAGCAGTCAAACTTCCTGTCTAGAAATGGTTTCTCAGGTGCACAAGTCAAATGTGGTTGTCCTGTCGACACGACGTCACACGAGGATGCCCAGAACGTAGTCGATCCTGAGTGTTATCAGATTGTTGGAAACGTCTCCATAATGACTGGATGGTGTTCTGATGAACTCCAAAGTGTCTTGCTACGATATTTTGGGCCATTCCAGCTTGAAGCATCCCAACAGCACGATTACGTTTGTTTTCGCTGAGTCGTGGCATGACAGAAGGTAATTTTGTCAAAACTAAAGTACTTTTCTTAACAAATAGTGTCCAAACAAACCTTTTTACACCTCTTACTCCAAACAGTATTGGCCATTAAAACTCGTGCGTACCAACACTTCAACAAACAACATGTGTTCACTACCATGAAAACGTCCGTGCATCTGAGTCGGGTAATATCAGATATTGTTCAAAAACATCACCTTTATGGATTGTTTAGATTTTATAAATATAAACAGTAAATATAGAAAAATTATTCTAAATTTTTTAGTGCACAGTTTCTTTTTTTCCGCAACTAATGTTGGTTTCCACTTTCATCTCAGAATTGAGACTTGACTCTTGGTACAAACTGGTCTTTGAAAACTAGAAAATCATGAAATTTTGAATTTGGATCATCCTTGAAATAAATTAAACGTAAGACTTATTGTGAAAAAGTGTCAAATTCTGTTGAGATGACTTCATTGTGGCTAGTTGATGGACTTGTAACGCTTTAAGAAGATTTCCAAAGTCTTAAGTATACCACATACACAATTCTATTACACTTCAGTTATATATTAATACATTTTAGCAGAGTGTCTTAATTCTATCCATTAAGTGGAAATGTCTCATTCAGAATCTGCAAACAAGACCAAATACTTAAACAGACATAATATCTGCTTGGGGAAATTCAGATTGTGATGTCTGGATAATTATTGATACACGTGCTATGGGCATAGAAGTGGTCATTCAGGGGTTTTATTCGCTTGTATGGACCTCCACAAATGACAAGAGACATCCCTCGTTTTGGAAGGAATTGTATTCCATCATGTGCAATATAATTATTGCTACACAATTCATATAATGTACACGACATTGATTTTGATGTAAAACTAAAGTGTCATTCATAATACCAGATGGAGAGAACTTTCTGTCATGAAGTCATTGTTGATATACTCTGAACTAGATAAAATTCACTAGCAAATGGATTGTTGATTAGTTGTTTGTTTGTTTTACAAAGCATTCAAATGTGGTAATTGCCCGATGTTACCATTAGAAAAAAGTTTGAAAATTGAATCCAAACATATGGATGAACTAGAGTCAGATTCTGATGCAAAACATTTTGGAAAATTCGAATCCAATAAATTTGGAAGTGACTTTCTCATGTACTGTCTCAAAGATTTAGTTAAAATTGATAAGAACTATACCTGCACTCATCCATGTTATCTAGTAAATCTACATGCAGAAAATTCCTTATTTTCATTTTTTTTTAAAATATCTAATTAAAAAAAGCTATAAACTTATTAGATATATTTTATGAGATATAAACATCATAACATACAGTTATTATGTGTATATGAAAAGTATTTTATTGACATGGTTGATTGTTAGAGAAGTATTTGATCTCAAAGAATGTAGATACAGTAAAAATAAACATGACGAAGTTCTATAGAGTTATCCATATGTCCTTTTACACTTCTCCCATTCAAAATGTTTCTGTAGTAATACATAGTGCAAGGATCACATTCACTTCCTGTGTCGTGAGTCAGTTTGTGAACAGCGTCAGCCTAAAATACAAAGAGAATTGTCATTTTTTTTTTTTACACTAGAGGTATCTAATACATGCAAGGTGAAGATAACGAACAGTGATCAATCTCATAACTCCTACAAGCAATACAAAATAGATAGTTGGGCAAACACAGACCCCTGGACACACCAGAGGCGGGATCAGGTGCCTAGGAGGAGTAAGCATCCCCTGTTGACCGGTCACACCCGCCGTGAGCCCCATATCCTGATCAGGTAAACGGAGTTATCCGCAGTCAAAATCAGTGTGCCAAGAACGGCTTAACAATCGGTATGAAACACGTCAGACAGCATTTGACCCAATGCGAGGTTGTATTGACGAACTAGATCGTTATAACGACCATAGAATTTGCGAAATGCTGACCTAAATCGAGACTGTTGAAATCCCTGTACCATCAACTTGTTTGTCATTATACACTTGAATACAGTTTTACCCTTAACAAATTTCCTTTGATATATTCCAAATTTGATATTTCTATTAGACACCTAAATACCGAAAGTTCATCTGTCACCATTATCAAATGGAAATGGCCTTGAACAATGACAGAATAAAGGAAGAATCTAAGAAAAAATATTAGATTCAACTTCAAATCCATTATTTTGGTTGAGTGCTACATTATTCTTCTGGAATGGAGAGTATTAGTTGATTAACTAGTGTTGTTCTGCTGAGTTCAATTTTATCATTTTTATGTATAAAATCACTCTAATACTCTTCTGTCACTAAAGAGCTTTTAAAAATCATTTTCAATTTAAAATACAAAGGCATTGACAGGATTCAAACCAAAGACCTTTCACATGGTAGTCATAAACTCTAGCTATCTACTGAGGTTGATGGAAATTGTTGGATAAAACACACTCAAAATGAAGTATTGGGTATACCATGTTTGACTGCAATTTTACATTTTAGAAAAAAAACCTTAATCTAATGAGAAAATTATAGTTAAATTCAAACGGGGGATAAGTGCAAGTGCAAGTAGTTCGAAATCCGTGTACCTCTCCATTACTTTTACAAGGACTATATCGGAGTGTCCATACATAGTTATCAGGTATGCATATACGGGTACATTCAGAAATCCTCCATAAAACACTGGCTTTATCATATGTTCTGTCTTTCATTGGAACACATTTTTTCTTTTCATTCGTTGAACAGTTTCTTTTGTTTTATTCTCATCACAATTAAATAGTCCAGAGGTATACTGAAATGAAGAATGATAATCAGTAACGATATACAGCCATATTTCACCAAGAAAGGGAGTTACAGTACATGCATTGAAAGCCTATAAAAGTTGGTGGGGGTGCAGACAAGTTTACTTTGTATTTTAAATAATGGGTTGGCAAAGTGGTTTTCTCGACCCCGCACCCACTGAGTGCCATGTATAGCACTAAGAGTGTACCACTGCTAGAAAGTGGGACTCTCCTGACCCTTTGATGGATCTTTCACTGACCAGTATCCATTACCATTTGATACAATGTTGCTGAATAGAAATCGGAATTTTTTTTTTGTTTTTGTTCAAATTAATCAGAATGATGTAAATATTTCCAAATTATTTTCTTTACTTAGTACATGTAGTTTCAAGAATCAAGATACAGTCAATTAAATTTCATTTTATTGAAAATGGGAAATACTTGCCCACTCCTCATAATTTAAAGATGAAATTGAGTTTACTATGACCGAGAAATTTATTATTGTACTTACATCCATGAAAACATGCAACTGTAACTTTGACAACAAATGCATGTGATTAATTTGATTGTGAATTGTTAGTTGTATGTTGTTTAGTATCCCTCTCAAGAATATTCACTCGTAAAGACGTCACCATTGCCGGTGAAGGACTGCAAAATTTAAACACCTGTTTAAGACAGTTTACTTACGTACCATAATTTGATGATTAAGCTGTACAATATTTAGTTTACAGAATCTATAACATAGACATATAGGTGTTATTTAAAGGCTTTAATTTCTAATTCCATTGTTCAATCTGTCTAAACAAGATTATGAATAACCAAAATGATAACTAACCTCTAGTAATTGCAGACTCACGGTTGTCGTATTTTTCTTGAGGCTGTATGAGGTTAATCCTGGTGTTTATAACTTGAATCTCCTTCTGCTTTCTTCACACTGTTGATATGTCATTTATTTCCCTTCTGCATTTGATTATTTCTTACCGAAACATTTCACACACAAGTGACGTGTATTGCTGATTCGTCTGTCATTTTCAATCTGAACAATTTCTCGATCAGAACGTTACCCTCGCCACCCCTCTCTTTCACAAAACAAGAAAACATTAATCATAATGCATCCTCGTTGTTACCCTTTGTTGTGCTATCAGCGAAACTAAGGCGTGACCATATTCTTTTTTATTTACTCGGATTTATTGGGACGCTTTAGAAAAGGTATGTTGTTTCGAGAGATCGAGACGACACCGAAAATTTCTTAGGCGACGTTCTGATTGGATAACATCATAGGTCATCCTGAGGTGACCCCTAACGCGGAGTTGTTAGATCCTAGTATAGCAATAGTAGATGAGCGGATCATAGGATCTAGTTTTAATTAGATTGAAGTCTACTGCTTATCATCCTTAGTCTCAGGGGGCATTTGAATGCTTGCATCAAACCCTTGGAACTATAATGAAAACATACTCTTATCAATATGATAAAGACAGGCATGAAGGGGTTTACCTTGTTTGTTTGTTTGCTGCAAGAGAAGCAGTTCAAGAGTATCTAGGATTCAGTCCCTTTGAATAAGTGTTTGGCCATACAGTTAGAGGTCCTTTGAAATTGCTGAAAGAAAAATGGCTAACTGAAACTAGTGTTTTAATCTTTAGACTATCTATCAAATTTAAAAGAGAGACTTTATAATGCTTGTAAATTAGCACTCAAGAGTTCTCAAGCTAAAATGAAAGTTTGGTATGTCGAAGGTGCTGGGAACAGGGTTTTTAAACCAGGTGATAAGGTTCTTGTATTTTATTGTCCTGTTCCTGGTCATCCTTTGCAGGCCAGGTATTATGGTCCTTGTGAAATTGAAAGCAAGCTTAGTGATGTGAACTTTATACTTAAGACACCTAGCCGACGTAAAGAAAAACGAGTGTGTCACATTAACATGTTGAACGAGTATTTTGATAGATGTGACCGAAATTCTGTAAAATCAATTTCCACTTTAACCAATGTTAAAGCATTACAAAATTGTACTGAGAATAAAACCAATGTAGAATATTTTGAAAAAGACTTTTAAACAACTCTGAAATTTTTGCAAATCTGGATAACAAACTTGGACATTTGAATATTCATAATTCAACGTCTTATGGCTAATTATCCTTCAACCTTCTTGGATGTTCCACAAAAGACAAATGCCGCTTCTCATGATGTTAAAGTTGGTGAAGCTTTGCCCATCAAGCAGCATCCCCATCGTTTTAAATCCATTAAAATTACAGTACTTAAGAGCAGAAGTGCAGTATATGCTGAACAATAACATTATCGAAACAAGTAAAAGTGACTGGAGCTCACCATGCATTCTCGTACCTTAACTTGATGGTACCTACCGATTATGTACTGATTTCAGAAAACTGAATTCTGTCACGAAAACAGACTCTTATCCGATTCCTAGAATTGATGACTGTATTGACAAAATTGGAAATGCCAAATTTGTGAGTAAATTTGACCTGTTAAAAGGTTTACTGGCAAGTGGCATTGACTGAAAGAGCCAAACAAATTTCTGCATGTGTGACTCCTGATGTCCTTTTTCAATACAAAGTGATGTCGTTTGGTATTAAAAATGTTCCAGCGACCTTTCAGTGGAAAATTCATTCCCTTCTTTATTACCTTCAAAGATGTGAAGCATACATTAATGAAATGCTATCATCTACAACGACACATGGGAGGAACATCTCCAAATCATGCGTGCATTCTTCAACATTCTGTCAAAAGCAAATTTAAAGACCCAACAAAAATACCGTATTTTAAATTTGTAAAGAGGGCTACATTTGTATGGACAAAGGACTAAGACGAATCAGTTTGTAAAATCAAATATGTTGTTATGAGTACTCTACTTCTCTCAGCTCCAGATTTTTTCTAAGCAAAGTAAGCTTACTGTAGATGCTAGTAATATAGGAATCAGTGCTACTTTGTTGTATTTCAAGAACATAGTGACAATGTAGAAGGAGTTGTTTCTTATTTTCCAAGCAAGCTTACAAAATTTCAACATAATTATTCGACCATTGAAAAAGAGTGTGTTGCTTTATCATTAGCTTTGCAACATTTTGGCATTTATTTGAATGTTATTGTGCATCCAATTCTTTATTTACGGATCACAACTCTCATTTGTTGCATAAAATATCAAACAAGAATCAAAGACTCACAAGATGGAGTTTATTATTGAAAAAGTATGATATTGATATCAAAGGAAAAGGCCGTGTTACGGCAGATGCCTCATCAAGAGTGTCTTGAGTATGTTTTCTGATTTTGTTGTTGCTTTGATTGATGTACATTTTATATTTGAGTTTTCATTGTCATTTAATCTTTTATAACGGGGAGGTGCTGTGTACCTTAATATTTGCATTAAAATGGCCTAGATAGTTCTAGAAAAATATGTTTACTTGTCATTAACACCTGTGACCTAGATTGGTCAAGGCTTCATGTTCTTTTTTGAGAAAGATGACGTAATTGATGCATCATTGTCTCTCAAGATTGTACTAGAAAATTCAAGCCTAGTATACATGTATATACATTAAAATTGTTAGGATTAAAAAAGCTCTGGTTAGACACTTTGTATACACTCTGGATTATTATACTGGAATTACTACTTTTGAGTTTGTAGATTCTGTTTGGATTATTGTTCAACTACCTTAAGTTAGTAGTTTGCTATTTTTACAATTTTTCTATCAATTTTTAATTGTAATTAAATCCTATTAATTGTTTAATTGCATTTTGTTAGTAAATTCTGCTGCGCTATATAAAGGATTTTTCTGCCCCATAACAGAATCACATTAAAATTGGAGCTCCAGTGTCGAGGCAGGTGTTTGGACGTTATTTAAACCGCCACTGCTACGGTCCTGAATGTTAAGCATATATGATATTTCTGAAATCTTAATGTGAGCAACAATTTCTCAATAGGACGTAAAACAAATAGAGATTGAATCAAACAATCTTTATTGGTTTTTACCAGAAAGTGTGATGTATTAATGTGACTGAAATAAAGAATGATGGTAAAAAGTTATGAATAGTTGTCCTGGTCGTGATTTTGCATTGGAAAATGAAAAGAAATAAATGTTACATCCAATCATAATTGAATGACAACATTCGGGTAAAGTTTGAAAGATACATTCATTGCATCAACAGAGGATTCTTACTCCTCCAAGGCACCTGATCCCACCTCTGGTGTGTCTAGGGGTCTCTTTTTACCCAACTATTTATTTTGTATTGGTTATAGGAGCTATGATATTGATAACTGTTCGTTATCTTCACCTTTCATCAACAACATGCAACTTTTGTATTTAGCTGTAAACATTGTTTAATACACGTATCATTAGGTGACTATTATTGTAGCTAACCAATAACCTATAACCCAGAAGACAACGTGTGCTCTAAACGTGAGCGATTGATTTATACAAAACTGAATCTTTTATTCTAAAAATTAAATATGGTAATTGATAAACATTAATAAGGAGCGATGTAGAAAGGGTTTGATCCAAGATTATCATTTCCAAGGCATAGTCTATCTAACGCATAAATTACTACACATTATCAGGAAAAGTGATTTTAAAATCATGGAAAAGCCGCGCTGCTACTGGGAGTTATCTTGCTTCTATTGTGTTGATACTTTGTGGATTGCCAGTGGGTATGATCTTTCCTTCATGTGTTTTAAGAACATACAAGTCTTCCGAAGTAGGTCTTGAATGTCATCGTAATATCATTTTTGTAAAAGTTCAAAGATTTTCATCTAACTTTGTTCAAGAAACATACTTTTACAAGTGAAACAAATTGTCATATTTTTCAATACTTTTCTACATATTAGTAGTATCCATGGGTTCATTTTCATTTGAAGGCTTATGTTCATAGAAAACTATTGAATTAATACGTGTTTTACGATATCTAACCAGGATTTCTCTTTTGTAGCTAAGGTTTTTGAATACATTTGTCTGTTGTGTTTCCGTGTTGCTGATTTAGAGTTCTTCCACTGCATTTTGAAAATGCTCAACGAGTGACTGATTAGTTGATTCCACAGTTCGCAGTGAGACATAACAATCCAAATATATATTAAAATTAACCTAGAGTAACTCAAGGTAATGCTCACTGCTAAGGGTTCTATGCGTTGTTTATCTGTATTTCGTAGATAATTGTTTCTTTTCCACAAACGACGAACCCATTTTCTTCTTATCGTTCCTGTCACCCAACTTGCATGCACGTGATTTTAAAACTCGTGTTCACTTTTGAAACTTACAACTACTTCCCTGAGAAGAGAATACACCCTGTCTTAAGTTTTATACAATCAGAATACTGCTGCATAAAAAACAAGTAAAGCAATTTCGTCTTTAATTGATTGATTGTATATTGTTTAACGTCAATCTCGATAATCTTTTACTCACATGTGGAGATGTCACAATTACCAGTGAAGGGCTTACGTCCTTTGAGCAAGGGGATTTTCTATCGTGCCTCATTTGTTGTAACATGGTACCTCGATTTTTGCAACCTCATCCGAAGGACTGCCCCATTTAGTCACCTCCTACAACAAGCAAGGGATACTGAGGACCTATTCTAACCCGGATCCCCACGATATTTTTTCATCTAGAAAGCCAGGTATATTTTGCAATATACAATTCTTGAAATACTTGTGAAAACACGAATTAGCTATCAAAATATGCACTATGACACAAGCTAATCTTAATTTGATGGAGATGTTCCAATACTAAGTCTGAAAATAAATAGGAAGGTCATGATCGAGAAAATTATGTGAATTGGTGAACAGAACTTTTTTTCCAGTATAGAATTGTTACGACTCAAATTGACTACAGAACAAATTTATCTTGTAGTTGATTCCACAGTGAATTTATGAATATTTTAAAAAGGTAAAATAGTGGCAATTTCTCGATTAGATCCACTTTGTCAATGATTTCAAAATATTTTTTGTGTTCCTTCTCCATCAGATACTAACGAAGTGTCCTCGCCACCCTTTTCCTCGATTTCGTGCTACTTTTAGTATCAAATTCAGTTTGTAAATTAATATTCAATGAGTCGTGTAAATCTTTCATCCGTAACCATATCATTGATGCTGTAGTTTAGAGAATTTTAACGTGATAATGTGGGACTGCTTTTATTTTCTGATTTGTGTAGCAGATCTTTCGCTACTATTTCTGTTTGTTTCATGTCACGCTCATACGCGGTATGTGTTTCATAGTTTGGTTTGATGTTTACACGTAATTGATTGTGACTGTATTATATTAAATATCTAAAATTGATCTGTCTCATCGTATCGGTCACTGACAATCAAGTATTACTTGGACAGTATTTGAATTATACAACATTAATATAAATAATAGGCAGCAATAGATTTCTGTATCACGGAATATATTGAGGGAGAGGATCATATAGGTCAAATATGCACATATATTTCTTTTTTCATTACAATCGAGAGTAACAGAGAAAATGACATTGCGAGGTATTACTATTTACAATTACCTCCACGTCCGAAATTCTTCTTAGTGAAGATGTTACATTTATTATTCGAGCATGAAAGGCGAAGGTAACGGACAGCGATCTATCTGACAACTGGATTAGAGTGAATATGATTGGACTACGAAATGCATTTGTTTCAAGACAAGCTATTCGACGTATAACACAGAGCGAAACCCCATTAAAAGCAATATTCACACTAAATATCGAATTAAAGGATATTCAGCAAGGGTACATAGAAGAGTGCTATAGAGTTTACTTAGCTACACACCGTCGGTTACAACCAAAACAGAGTTACAGAAGTTGACGTCAATGGGATGGTACATATGTGATCGATGTAACATTTGTTGTGAGGAGAAAACAGGAAGAATGGCCATGACCTAGATTTTATTACGAGGCATATTGTCTACCCACATCAAAAAGTGAATGTTCGTAATTTCAAATCAAAACCTCAGAACTGAATGCCTTAGAACGCAGTCATGAAATCATGTCTCTTTTACATTCTAATTTAGAAACATTTATTAATGGTCAATGTTAAATTGTTCTCTACGACCTTCCCAGAGATACTGATGCAAATTATTTTGAAAAAAATAAAATACAACCTATTCATATACAATAAGATCAAGAAATATCTGAGTTTGAACTACCAATTAAAAAAAAAACAATATGTGGCAGAAATGTGGAGTTAATTCTAAAACTTTATTAACTTTACTATCAAACATCTTATTTCACATATTTCTCAATTGCTACAAAACCTCGACTACAACATAACCTTGAATTCATAAACAAACCATGAAAAAATCAATATGTTGTAACAGGTGGAATATTGAACACATGCCAATCAATAGACACGAGGTATAAGTTACATCTTGCAACATGTATTTGGGGGAAATTTGTTGTGAAATCAAACAGTTTGAATCAAAATATAAATGGATTTGACACTCAGGAATTTATAGAGTATGAGGGTGTCTTCCAAACTAAATTGGTGAAATGACCAGTTCCTATATATCTCCTATGCATGGTATTGCAGTTGAAAGCAATAAATCAATTGATGCTATTTAACTCCAAGTTATTCTGTTGGTAGATGTATGGGATCTTTTATCCGTTGCTCATCATTGTGATTTTCATACAAACAATCAATCTGTATTTTAAATGTTTACCATCTGAACCACACTGATCTAATGAGGTATATATTTTAAATGGCTTTATCCAATTTGAGCCAGTGCATGTTACATGTAGATCATATATCACATAAGGTGTTTGAGGACAGAAGGAGAGAATTGTTAATGTAAAATCCAAACATTGAGACTTTCGATCAAATACTGTATGATAAAAACAAACTTCTTTTACATGGGCGGATCAAGAAATCGGAGTAACAGGTACAAGTGTTTGGGTACTTTCATCGATAGGATAGGGAGGCAGATTGGTCCAAGTTCTTCTGCAATTTTTGTTCTGAAGCTACGGATAGTCTATATGATAAAATACACCATTTTAGAGGGACATTGCATCGAAGTACAGTACAGCATACAGTAGTACTATAAAACATGTGGAATGACAAAACAAATCAACTTGATGTTTCCATTTCCTATACCAAAGACTTTGATTCGCTTCAGTATAAACCTTTAATGCCCCGAATTCCTGTAGACAAAAATGTTATAGGTACGTGCAGTGAGTTTGAAATTACAAAACATTTCAGAAAAGTCTTAAACGTATCACGTTTCAACATATCCCATGACCATTCCTCAGATAGATTAAAGACTATATTTCTTTACATTATAGTCAGTTGTTTCTTCACCAAAAATGGAAAGAGGAAGTATTCATAGCTAGTGACCAGTCATTCAAAAAAAATCTTTTTCAAACAGCACTCTGATTCTACGCTTAAGTTGATATAACAAAATGCTGCAGTTCCTAATTGAAAGGTGAACAGTGAGCAATGCAAAATAGAGAGTTCAATAAACACGGATCCTTGGATACACCAGAGGTGGGATCAGGTGTTTAGAATGAGTAAGCATCCCCTGTGGACTAGTCACACCCGAGGTATAACAATCAGTATGAAACACGTCAGACAACATTTGATCCAATGATAGGATGTATAGGCAAACTAGATCGTTATAATGCAAAATGTTGACTTTAAACGAGACAGTTGGAACTCCTGCATCATCAACTTGTTTCTCAGTAGCCTACTTTGATTTAAAATCTGGCCATAAGCAGAGCAAGCCCTTGTGTACCGAATCAGTTGAGATATTTGAACCCAACATGCAGGTGATAATGGAATATTGCTACATAAATAATGAAAGTTGACGATGGAGAGGCTGAACTAATCCCGTTTGTCATAAAGTTGAGTTGTTAGTTTACCGTAATATCGACTGACAATATCGTCGTACTGTTTCATGATCAGGTCTTCCAACAGTCTGTTGGACTTCCCCTGGGCGTGAATTGTGCCCCTTTGTTAGCTGGTCTGCTTTTATATCCTAACAAGACAAAATCTATTCAAAAGCTGTTACAGGAGAAGAAAAAGTATCTTGCTCTGGTTTTCAACTTGACTTTTAAAAATGTTTATCTATTAACAATAATCAATTTCATTTATATATCGATTCGATATATTCCAGTTAGCTCAAAATAAATGACACCACATAATCTTTCACATCAGTTTCGTAATTAGATTTTTTATTGAACATAGATAATAACGGCAAACGAGCAACTCAAGTTTGTGACTTCAACTTCTCTATCGTTAACTTCCAATATCCATATAGCAATATTTCAATATTACCTGCATATGGCGTTTGTATCTCTCGAGTGATTCTATGCACAAGAGCTTGCTATGCATACGGTCAGTTTGTAAATCAAGAAAGGGTCAAATGCTGTCCGACATGTTTCATATCAATTACTAGGCCGTTCTTTACAGACTGATGTTAACTGCGAATTACTCCATGTAAGGTGTTGATAACGAACAATGATTATTCTCACAATTCCTATAAGCAATACAAAAGAGATTTGGGCAAACATGGACGCCTGGACACGAAAAGATGGGATCAGGTGCCTAGGAGGAGTAAGCATTCCATGTCGACCGGCCACACCCGCCGTGAGCCCTCTATCTTCATCAAGTAAACGAAGTTATTCGTAGTCAAAATCAGTGTGCCAAGAACGACCTAACAATCGGTAGGAAACACACCAGACAGCATTTGACCCAATGATAGATTGTAAAGGCAAACTAGATCGTTATAACGACTATAGAATTTGCGAAATGCTGTTTGAACTAGACTGTTGGACTTGTTTGTCAGAAGCCTGCTTCGATTTAAAAACTGGCCATAATCAAAACATGCTTTTGAGTATCGAATCAGTTGACAGATATAAACACCATATGTAGGTGATAATGGCATATTGCTACATAAATATGGGTAGTTGACGATGGAGAAGCTGAAATCATAAAGTTGAGTTGTTAGTTTGCCGTATATATCTATTGTCAATAAGATATCTAAGTAGGAAGAAGAAATGAACGACCCTGTTGTTTGTTTTATTTCGTGTTCACTGGGATATATGGAATCCACATATGAATGAAAATTATTGTTAATAGATAATACGTCGTCAATGTATCTAAATGTCAAATTGAAGATAGCAAGATATGTTTTCTTCTCATGTAGAAGTTTTTGAATATATTCTGTTTCATAGGAATATAAAAACAGATCAGTTAACAAAGAAGCAAAATTCGTGTCTATGGGAATTCTAGCAGACTATTGGAAGAACTGATCACTAAAGACCGAAGTTATTGTGTAAAAACTTATACGGTACCAATTTTGATGCACCAGATGCGCATTTCGACAAATAATGTCTCTTCAGTGATGATCAACCGAAATTTTTGAAATCCGAAATAACTATGAAGTTTTAGAGCTAAATATAGCCAAAAACAGCGTGCCAAAAAAGTGGACTCAAATTCGTCCAAGGATAAGAGCTATGCATGAGGGAGATAATTCCTAATTTTGAAATGAATTTCTAAATTTTGTAACAGCAATTAAATATACATCCGTATTTTCAAGCTAGTAACGAAGTACTTAGCTACTGGGTTGTAGAGACCCTCGAGGACTAACAGTCCACCAGCAGAGGCCTCGACCCAAGGGTCATAATGTAAAACTTATACGGTACCAATTTTGATGCACCAGATGCGCATTTCGACAATCAATGTCTCTTCAGTGATGCTCAACTGAAATCTTTGAAATCCGAAATAAGTATGACGTTTTAGAGCTAAATATAGCCAAAAACAGCGTGCCAAAAAAATGGAGACAAATTCGTCCAAGGATAAGAGCTATGCATAAGGGAGATAATCCTTAATTTTGAAATGAATTTCTAAATTTTGTAACAGCAATTAAATATACATCCGTATTTTCAAGCTAGTAACGAAGTACTTAGCTATTGGGCTGTAGAGACCCTCGGGGACTAACAGTCCACCTGCAGAGGCCTCGACCCAGGGGTCATGATGTAAAACTTATACGGTACCAATTTTGATGCACCAGATGCGCATTTCGACAAATAATGTCTCTTCAGTGATGATCAACCGAAATCTTTGAAATCCGAAATAAGTATGACGTTTTAGAGCTAAATATAGCCAAAAACAGCGTGCCAAAAAAGTGGAGACAAATTCGTCCAAGGATAAGAGCTATGCATGAGGGAGATAATCCCTAATTTTGAAATGAATTTCTAAATTTTGTAACAGCAATTAAATATACATCTGTACTTTCAAGCTAGTAACGAAGTACTTAGCTATTGGGCTGTAGAGACCCTCGGGAACTAACAGTCCACCAGCAGAGGCCTCGACCCAGGGGTCATAATGTAAAACTTATACGGTACCAATTTTGATGCACCAGATGCGCATTTCGACAAATAATGTCTCTTCAGTGATGCTCAACCGAAATCTTTGAAATCCGAAATAACTATGAAGTTTTAGAGCTAAATATAGCCAAAAACAGCGTGCCAAAAAAGTGGAGCCAAATTCGTCAAAGGATAAGAGCTATGCATGAGGGAGATAATCCTTAATTTTGAAATGAATTCCAGCATGTCTTCTTTTTCAACTTCGGAATACGTGTGCGTGGAATCAGAGTGGCGTTTAACAAGTAATGTTTTGGATGACTGCTCACTAGAGAGGAATATTTTCGTTTTCTTTTTATGAAGAAGGAGCAACTTTCTATGATGTCAACATGTCTAGTCTTTAATTTCAAGTTTACTTAAAGTGCTTTAGAATATTTTAGTATCCACATTTGATTTACACCACTTCTGGCATATGTAGTCGCACAGTACGTTTGAAGTTTCTCCTTCACTGCTGTTAATATTTTCTTGAGGAGTAAAGATAGGGGCTTGGTAGAACATTTACTGGATCCAGCAATGCATCTCTGTTTTTAAGGGTTTTCATGAAGTTTAGGATTCTATTATAGGTACGGTAACTCATATTTATCCGTCACATTGACTGGGATATTAAATGTTTCTAAAACTGAAGCATGATTTTGAAGAATTTCGTCTTTTGAAAGGTCAGTTGGAGTATAGGTACGACTACCAAAAGTGGAATTAATGCCAAGTTCGTTTAAATACAGTTGAAATAATGAGCCCAACAAAGACAATGTTGTTACAAGCTTTGTCACCTGGAACCAAAATATATTCGTCATGTAACCTATTCAATTCTTTCATCACTTCTGGTGTACTAAACTCAGGATGATATATTGTACGTACTTTTGTTTTATTGTGTCTAATGCGGGAGTTTAATATTCCTCTTATACATACATGTATGTACTTTTAATCCATTCTTACAATGCATCAAGGTTTTTTTTTTCATATTTAGCCAATCGTCGGGTATAATTTTCGACAGAATCCATGATAGAGATGAGGTTCTGTCTCCAAAATGAAAAACCGGGGTTCTCTGTATTTAGTACTTTTTAGAATAAGTGAATTGAGGTCCTTATTTTCAAAATTAATCTGATAAAGATGTAGGTCTTAAGGCGGGTGTGAGCGGTCGACAGGAGATGCCTTTTCGTCTTAGGTACCTTATTCCAATTATGGGATGTTTAAGGGTCCGTGTTTCCCCAACTCTTAATTTTGTAATCCATATAGTAGTTTGATCACTGTTTGTTATCTTCATCTTTTTCTAGGTTGATTCTATATAGTAAGAAATGTTGTTGTTTTTTAAATTTACTATAGATGTAACATCAATACTATAATAAACCCGAGTAAAACAATTGTTGCTCAAATGAATAAGGTTAGCAATATCTAAATAATTTATGTCGATTGTTTTGGAGTACAATTTTGTTATTTTAAATCGATATCATTAAAAACGCAATCAAATGGGTCCAGAGGCCTATCCAAGGTTGGTTAGCTTCATTATATGAATGATAATGTAGTTTTGCTAAGAGGTATGGTATATTCAGGAATGTATTGCATTGTATTATTGTATTGTTGTATCGTATTGTATTATTGTATACAGACAGCTAGCAGAAGGGATCTAAGATGGAAGTAGGGTCTTGAGTCCAGGAAATGAACCTGTGATAAGGAATCTATTGTTTTGTATCTCGTAGTTTCAGAAGACTAGGCGCTGTGAATATCATAGTTTAGCATTGTAGAACTTACTTTAAAAACCTCTACTGATCATTCATTACATGCAATGGTTTTCCATTAACTTTTTTTTTCACTACTTTCCGTTCGCAAGTAAGCGACCGATTCTTACAGAAAGGACCGAGGGCAGATATTGGACTTGATGGCTGACATCACATATGATATAGATTTTACCATGTAGTATTCTATTTAGTATGCGCTTAAATATTATATACATACCAAGTTATGAATCTTACTTTCCAAGATGCATTTGTATGATTAAGACAGGCCTTCGAAAAAATCATCAATCTTAACTCGAGATCCACATCTTGTGTTTTGATATTATTTGTTGTTGTCTGGTAACAAACGCGTAAATCCAGAGCTGATACGAGAGAATGTATAATTTCCGGTTTGATGTGGATTTTTGCACGCCAGTATGATATGTGATATGAGTTTTTGATCGGCTGTTGTTATCGTCTAATGTGACGTCATCCGTACTGCACCGCCAGGAATTGATATAATTATTATTAAGTACATGATACGATATGAATATGTTATACATGTATGCATGCTTATTGAGCACTTAGTAAGTAAAGATAGCAAACAATGATCAATTTCATAAATACTATCAAGATTATAAATCTAAGAGAAGGGACAATACATATCCCTGAACACAACAGAGGTTGCATCTGGTACATGTATAGAGGAGGATTAAGGATCCCCTACTGACTGATCACACATACTGTGAACCCTATATCTTAATCAGAAAAATGACGAACTTCTCGGTCAAAATAAAAAAAAACTAGCAGTTGTTATGAAATACATGTATGTCAGATAGCATTCAACCTAATGACAGTGAAGATAATTAGAATTACCAAAGGAATTGCGAAAACTTGAATTTAAACGAAACTGTTGAAACTCCTGTAATATCAACGTTTTGTCTATAGCCTGACTCGATTTAATATTTGACTCGACATAGAACATGTCTTCGTGTTTCAAAACAGTTGAGAGACATAAGCGCCGAGAATATGCCTAAATTTTGCAGCTCTTCACCGTCAATGGTCTCATATAAATGAAAAATTCTCAAGTGGGACGTTAAACAAAATGTAATCAATCAATCAATACACAATAAACACAAGAAGGTGATAATGTAATGTGCTACACGGATAAGGGAAGTTGACGATGAAGAAGTTATCAATAAATATCTAATGGAACATTAAATTGTTTCATATTCTGAATTTTATACATTAATCAGTATTTCCTTTACGTACCCCAATATCATTGTATTATAATTTTCCTATAAGTGCCCTTCAATTCTTAGCCAATCACAAAGCAGTAATACGGTCACTTGAAGCTTTCGCCATTTCTTTGAAAATAAGTAGAATGTTTTCAACGACGTTTTCACATTTTGAGTGAAGTCTAAAAAGCACTACATATTCTATTTATATTACAAACTACTTGAGTTTCATCATGGAGTAATTGGTTCATACTAAGGTGTGTGTATATAATGTGTGAATTTTGCGCCTTCTACTGTGAAAATTCAGCACCTTTCACGGTGTGGGTATTCAACACCACGCTATGCAACAATGGCGTAGGTGGCATGGCGGCGTTTAATCTACACGTGGTGATAGTGAGACAGTCGTTTATTCGGAGTTTACGGGATTATATTGAATCTACAGAAGACAATTACAATTTACGTTTGTTACGAGATAACTTTTGTGTTTCATTTTATGCGCGAGGAGGATTAACAATTAATCGGTTAGTGAATACCCCGGAACTGTATGGTATTCCTCAAGAACAAGATATATGCTTTTTACAGATAGGAAGTAACGATTTATCCGATCAATCAAGGTCAATTTCAGAGATCGGAACAGCTATACATTCTTTTGCAATCTTTTTAAATTGTTGTCGTATAGTAAAGAAAGTTATCATGGGACAAATCCTAAGAAGATTTCCGCGTGTAATAGATCCCCAATATAATGACAGAGTGATTGAACTCAACATTTTACTACGCTCATTGTGTACTTCAAAGGACAATGTTTACTTTTGGCATCATGTTTCTGGGATAAAAACCTCTCGTACCTGGCAGTTGATGGAGTACATCTGCAAATCCCTCTTTGGATGCACGCCACATGCAGAAGTATTTACAAAGTTTAAAGAGTGCTATCCTTCGTATTTCACTTTTCGTACGAGGCTGTTTTTCCAAGATAGTATTAAAATTTTGGATTTGTCATTTGGAAAATTATGGCCAAGTGATACTTCTTTTCCTATGCCATTTTGATTAATGCTTTTACAATTATATATGGCAATTTATTCAGTGAAATGTACCATTATAGGCTAGTATGGCTACCAACAGCATTTTGACGTCACATATATGTACATATGCTGATTCTATTATTTTCGGCAAGGTATGATCATTCAATTATGATTATTTGGTTTCAAGCCAGTTTTGCTTCATGCTGATGACAAATGCATTTTTACGTCACGTTTATTGTGTCGGATGCTAAGTCTCTTATCAGCTTGATCATTCACTTGCCATTATTTTGTCATCATTGTTATAATGCACGTTGAATGTTTTATTTACTATGAACAGCATTTTGACGTTGCGTTTATTGTGACGGATGCTGATTTTATTACTTTCAGCTAGATATTATCATGTGGAATATAAATAAATATTTATTGGAACATTAAATTGTTATATATTCTGAATGTTATACATTAGTTAGTATTTCCTTTAAGGTAACTACATATTCCCAGTTTTATCTGATACAAGTTTAAAATGTGTATTTATTTCCATTCATTAGAGTTAAAAACTAACAAATTATCAAATAAAATACATAATGCATCACACTTTTCAAGATGCGAGACATACATAAACAGAATCATATATCACCGTCAGAAAATTGCAATTTTCCTTAAACAGCGTTATTAGTATTCCATACAAACTGGTTATCACGATATATAGTAGCATTCATAACAATTTCATGAAACTGTATCTTCACAAAAACATAGAAAATGTCTGTAAAAAATAAAAGAAATCATCGCATAATAGACTGGATAAAGAAATCCATAAAAACAGAGTTATTGTCCTTGGATTCCATTTTTTGAAACGTATCATTCATTATGCATCTATAACTTAGACTTTTGAAATATTTTATTTTTAACAAGATTATTTACAATAACTATAAAAAAAATACTCCAACAAAAGTTCCTATCATGCATAAATGTAACATTGATTTTGCAAAATCTGATGACATCACAGGAGGGTGGAATTACTTTAAATACCTCAATATCATTGTCATACAATTTTCCTATACGTATCCCTCAATTCTTAGCCAATCAGAAAGAAGTACTACGGTCATTTGAAGCATTTGCCATTTCTTTGAAAATAAGTAGAATTTTGCCAGTGACTCCCACAACCCCTCCTCCACCCTTTTAATGGTTCGTTTTATTGATTTTAATGCTTAATTAGCATATACATGTAGTGTTATCTTATTGAATGTATCCTTTTGCATTATAGCGTGGTCTTGCATTTTTATGCGTCACCTTTTTGATATTATTAGTGTTTTTTACATGTATATTGGCTGGGATCAATTTGTGTAATTTATATGTTTATTTGCTCATTTGCAAACGTAGTCATTAGTAAACGCTTGTATGTATTAAGTTGTCCCAGCCAATTACTTTTGTATATTTTGATTTTTTACGTCATTTTGTTTGATTGTTTTATTACGTCATTTGTTTGATCATAATAGTAAATGACTCACTTAAAATGTTGTGTTTTTCATTAGACATTTCAATCATTATCCAATCACAAAAACTGAGCTAAGGAATACCAGAGTATCTTGCTCCTATACGGGGTTTTCTATTTCAAAATTGCGAAATATAAAGGTTGTCATAAAGTTGTGTGAGTGTGACTCCACAGAATGACAACTTTTTAAACGTGGTGACGTATCAGCTAATATTGTATCATAATGTATATATTCTGGGTAGAACATGTATCGAGCGACAAGTATCCCGAGGAAAAGATTATCAACCAGCAGAGAAACATGATCCATGATTAAAAGAAAAAGTGAAGATCACGAACAGTTATGAATCCCATAAATGAAAGGCGAATATAACGAACAGTGATCAATCTCATAATTCCTAAAATTAATACAAAATAGATAGTTCGGCAAACACAGACCCGTGCATACACCTGAGGTGCGATCAGGTGCCTAGGAGGAGTAAGCGTCCCCTGTCGACCGGTCACATCCGCCGTGAGCCCTACATCCCGATCAGGTAAACGGAGTTATCTGTAGTCAAAATCAGTGTGCCAAGAACGGTCTGACAATTGGTTTGAAACACGTCAGACAGCATTTGACCCAATGATAGGTTGTATTGACGAATTAGATCTGCGAAATGCAGACTGTTGAAACCCCTGTACCATCAACTTGTTTGTCAGTAGCTTTCGTCGATTTAAGAACTGACTATACGCAGAACAAGCTCTTGCGTATCGAATCATTTAAGAGATATAAACACCATACCCAGGTGATAATGGAATATTGCTACATAAATATGGGAATTTGACGATGGAGAAGCTGAAATCATCCAGTTTGTCATACAGTTGAGTTGTCAGTTTGCCATTAATGTCTACTTTCAATAAAATATGTAAGTATGAAGGAGAAATGGACGACTCTGTGGTGTATTTTATTTCGAGCTCACAGGGATATATCAAATCGACATATGAATGGAAGCTATTATTGTTAATAAACAAAATGTCGTAATATCTAAATGTCGAAATGAAAACACAGCAAGATATATTTCGTTCTCACGGAGAGGTGTTTGAATACATTCTGCTTCATATGAATATAGAAACAGGTCAGCTAACAAAGGAACTCAATTCGTGACCATGGGAATTCGAGCAGACTGTTGGAAGACCTGATCACCAACGACCACGAAGATATTGTCAAATGTCAAATATCATAAACATTACATAATCAAGAATCATCCCTGGAAACAGCAGAGGTGGAATCAGGTGCACATGAGGAATAAGCATCCCCTGTTGACTGTTCGCACTCTTGATAAGTTAAACGGAGTAGTATGTCGTTAAAATGAGCATGTAAATTACTGTTTAACAATTGTTTTCAACACGTCAGATAGCATCCGACGTTATAACAGGTTGTATTTGTAAATAAAATTAACTTACACATCCAAGTAAAATATTACACTACCTTAGAAGGTAACGTGAAACAAAAGATTAAATAAACTACAGAATTCCGTACTATATTCAAAACATGATGTCGATATTGCGTTTGAAGTAGAAGATTAAACAGATGTGAATTTATTTACTTTCTCAATAAGAATGATTAGTGCTGTTTATATTGTGCTAGAGAAAATGCCAGCCTACAGTCAGAGAAACTAGGATTATAAAGATATTCGACATTGCATAATTCAAAGGATTTCAATATGAATCCGATGTGAGGCTTGATATATTTACTTAGCAGTAATCTTTGTTTGGTATCCACACATCACCGATATCACAAATGTTTTATATCCAAGATAAAGAAATGAATGTAGAATCATTGGCATGAGTACCAAGATTATTATTATTATTATTTACAGTATTTATATAGCACATTATATAATAAAAAAATTACTCTAAGTGCTTTACATTAAAACAACAATAAACTACAATTAAAAATTGAACATATCTAAAACAGTGTAAAAAAGATAAAGAAATGAATATAAAATCATTGGCATGAGTACCAAGATAAAGAAAAGAAAGCATATCTACTGGCATAAGTGTCATGGCATTCTGGATCAAGACGGAATAGTTATGTTTCAGCATATATATACGTATCTATATGTTTGTCACTTGAGAATACTTTTTCTAAAAAAGAATCAGTTTAATATCATTACATGTTCTATCATTTATTTCAGCAGAGCAAAACTTTTCTACAAAGATTGCATTTTAATCAGGCTAGTTATCTAGGCAAACATTTATTAGAAAACGTAAAATAAGTTATTGTGTACGTGGACAAGTGATGAAAACAAACAGTGATCGCATATACGAATATTAGTATCTAGTTACATTTTAATGAGATTCTTCTGTCACGTACCATATATATGGAATGCGCCATATTGTTACCTAAATATGTGTTCCTAAAACTTCTTCATTGAGACTGTTGCATGTGTAATAAACACATGTCTGATTCCTTGATTCTGGAAAATAACTCAAGATGTAAGTGTATAAATCTTACTTTCTTATTAACATAAATAAAGTCCGTAATTAAGAAAGTACATTTACATATCCAATATCTTCCCAAGAACAAGTCAGTTTATTGATTTGGATTATGAAAATTGGGATGTGTGTTTAGTTTCGAAATATTTGCATACTCAAGGAAATGCATCTGTATCATACTTAAGAGCCAACAATGCATTTCAATATGATTTCCTTAATTGTGTTGTTCTTCTTTTAAAAAAAAACTTAAAATTGATCATACCAATTCAGAGCGTTTGCCAAGTTCCCTTTCCAATGCAACGTGTGGATTGTTTAAATCAAATGGATACATTATGACCCCTGGATCGAGACCTCTGCTGGTGGACTAATAGTTACTGGGGGTCTCTACAGTCCAGTAGCTAAGTACGTTGTTACTAGCTTGAAAATACGAATGTATATTTAATTGTTGGGATAAAATTTAGAAATTCATTTCAAAATTAAGGATTATATCTCCCTCATGCATAGTTCTGATCCTTGGATGAATTTGGCTCCAGTTTTTCCACTTTAGATTTCTTTATAGCTCTTACAAGTTTATTGTCATTTCGAATTACCAACATTACGGCTTGAGCATCACTGAAGAGACATTATTTGTCGAAAAACGAATCTGGTGCTTCAAGATTGGTACCATATAAGTTTTGCATTATGACTCCTGGGTCGAAGCCTTTGCTGGTGGACTATTAGTCCCAAAGGGTCTCCACAGCCCAGTAGCTAAGTACTTCGTTACTAGCTTGAAAATACGAATGTATATTTAATTGCTGGGATAACATTTGGAAATTCCTTTCAAAATTAAGAATTATATATCCCTCATGCATAGCTCTGATCCTTGGACGAATTTGGCTCCAGTTTTTAGCACTTTAGTACTCCTTTTAGCCATTACAAGTTTATTGTCATTTCGAATTTCAAACATTTCGGCTTGAGCATCACTGAAGAGACATTATTTGTCGAAATGCGAATCTGGTGCATCAAAATTGGTACCGTATAAGTTTTACATGTATAGGATGTAAAACTTATACGGTACTAATTTTTATGCACCATATGCGCATTTCGACAAATAATGTCTCTTCAGTGATGCTCAACCGAAATCTTTGAAATCCGAAATAACTATGAAGTGTTAGAGCTAAATATAGCCAAAAACAGCGTGCCAAAAAAGTGGAGCCAAATTCGTCCAAGGATAAGAGCTATGCATGAGGGAGATAATCCTTAATTTTGAAATGAATTTCTAAGTTTTATAACAGCAATTAAATATACATCCGTATTTTCAAGCTAGTAACGAAGTACTTAGCTACTGGGCTGTAGAGACCCTCGGGGACTAACAGTCCACCAGTAGAGGCCTCGACCAAGGGGTCATAATGTAAAACGTATACGGTACCAATTTTGATGCACCAGATGCGCATTTCGACAAATAATGTCTCTTCAGTGATGATCAACCGAAATCTTTGAAATCCGAAATAACTATGAAGTGTTAGAGCTAAATATAGCCAAAAACAGCGTGCCAAAAAAGTGGACTCAAATTCGTCCAAGGATAAGAGCTATGCATGAGGGAGATAATCCTTAATTTTGAAATGAATTTCTAAGTTTTATAACAGCAATTAAATAAACATCTGTATTTTCAAGCTAGTAACGAAGTACTTAGCTACTGGGCTGTAGAGACCCTCGGGGACTAACAGTCCACCAGCAGAGGCCTCGACCCAGGCGTCATACTGTAAAACTTATACGGTACCAATTTTGATGCACCAGATGCACATTTCGACAAATAATGTCTCTTCAGTGATGTTCAACCGAAATGTTTGAAATCCGAAATAACTATGAAGTGTAAGAGCTAAATATAGCCAAAAACAGCGTGCCAAAAAATGTTATGCATTTCTTTGATTACTGTTCGCTATCTTCATCTTTCATATAATGGAAAATTGCGAAAGTGATTCTGAAACCTTAAATGCGATTTACTGGTGTCCAATTTTTCTCACCTCATTCTTTAAGATTTATATTCAGAATTAATTTTATGAAGAGTTCTGAAGTTTTTCACTTCGGGCAAAACTAATCAAATAAATGACCTTTAACGTTGTTATTTTGCTTTGATTCCCTGGATCCACTGCTGTATTAGTGGTGTAAGCAACGTAGAGAAATTCCACGTACCGGCAAAACGAATTGAATACTATAGATCACATGGCGGGTGTGACCGGTCGACAGTGGATGCTTACTCCTCCTAGGCACCTGATCCCACCTGGTGTGTCCAGAGGTCTGTGTTTGACCAACCATTTATTTTGTATTGTTTATAGGAGTTGTGAGATTGATCACTGTTCGTTATCTTCCCCTTCCATTATGCGCTTGTATGTTGTAGAATATTAGCTATATCTATGTTTGTTTGGTGATGATATGATGAAAATAATTACTAACATACTTATTTATATTTCCCTTTTTGTTAGATTACATATAAAATGATGATTTTACCAACCTTCCTACTGATGGTCCATCTTTCACAAGCTGAAACACAAACCGGAAGCTGCAAAGATATCTTACATGGGATTCTGTCTGGACTTGGAGAATATCAGATTGGGGCTCTAAAAGAAGAGTTCCAAAGGTTCACAAATAACATGGAGCGATCTATGAATGTGTTCAAGAAACAAATGAAAGCTGCTTTTGAGAAAAAAGGTACATGACTAAACTTTTTCCTCAATCACTTCAGCTTATTTACCAGATTATATACATGCTTCGTTAGTGCATTTTGTATCACTAAGGATTTCTAACTGATCAAAAACAACATACTTCAATAAGGAATTCAAAGCGTGAAGAAATACAGGGTCGTCGTATAATTGAAATAATACAAAATGATTATGCAGATATGTAAACTTTTATTGGTATGATACCTTACTTGTAACATTCAAGAAAATGTAAACAACTATTTTTTAATCAAATATCAGGTGACTATAACACTGCATGCAATATTTAATTCATATACTTATTTAATGAGCTACAAAATTACTGAAATTCTTTAAATGAAAATACACACGATTTCCATATATATATATATATATATATATATATATATATATATATATATATATGTGTGTGTGTGTGTGTGTGTGTGTGTGTGTGTGTGTGTGTGTGTGTGTGTGTGTGTGTGTGTGTATCCGCCCTTTCCGAGTAGCTCGGAAAAACACCTCTGATGTATTGCATTTATCAATTGTCATAATTTCAAAAACTGGATTTTCCTAGCCATTGTCAAATTCATCAATTTGTAATGAATAATATGTGTATGAAAACGTGAAAATAACAGTGAATATGTCAATGAAATACGAAGATAATTAACAGTGATCAATCTCATAACTCCTATAAGCAATATAAAATAGACAGTTGGGCAAACACGGACCCCTGGATATATCAGAGGTAGGGTCAGGTGCCTAGGAGGAGTAAGCATCCGCTGTCAATCAATTTCACAGAATATAAAACAGGTCAGCTTATAACGGACCAAGACAGTGCCCATGGGAATTCCGAGAGACTGTTGGAAGACCTGATCACCAAAACTGCAAAATTATTGTCAATGAGGAATTCCAGCATCTTTTTAATATAGAATTAAGAGTAGGTGTGCGTAGAATCAGAGTGGAGTTTAACAAAGTAATTTTTTGAATGACTGATAACTAAATATGAATGTGAGTACAGAGAAAGGAAATTTCATTGTTAGCGAGAATGTTTTTTTTTAATGAAAATGAATTCATTCCAATGGTTGCATTTTAATTTCATCAATATAGAAGTGCTCATAATACATTCGAGGTGTTTACTCCGCCTGCCATAAAGATCTAAGAACATGCGATTGATGGTATTGAAAAGTATTAATTATTACAAACATATTTTAGAGACAAAGGGAGTCATTATCTTTAAATACATCAATAAAAGTGATCAATATCATGTTTGAAGCATTGAAGGTTCAATAATTTTCTCTTGTAGACTACACCTTGGAAATGTTTATAGCATCGTTATAATGACTACGAATTACTCAGTGTACCTGATCATGATATAGGACTGTAAAATTATTTTAAAACACATTTTTATTTCAACCTAGAATATTTAGTTTTTGTTAGAAACACATATATATGGTTCACGTATTGCAGTTTTTTTAATAACACCAACTTGTTGAGTATATTATCTATGTACGATACAGGCAGAATGAACAAAAGCGTTGTTTATACAAGATGGGGAAAGAAGACATGTCCCTCGAATGCTGAGTTGGTTCTCTCTGGTAAGTTTAGATTTAGATAATAATTGAATATCCTATTATGAAATTATATTTTATATGCAACAATATAGTACTCACCAGTAAAATGATTTTACTTTGACACCATTGGAATTTCGTTTCTTTGAACAGGATTTACCGGTGGTTCACATTATCATCAAAGGGGAGCGGCTGTTGAGCCCCTTTGTTTACCATTAGATCCAGAATGGGGCCAGTACAAAGATGGAACTGACGGTGATAAAGCTTATGTATATGGAGCAGAATACGAAACGGAATACGGTCTGGGTAACATGCGCAGACTCCATCAACATGACGTACCGTGCGCTGTCTGCCTGATTCATAATAAATCTGTTCTTAGAGTATTCCCAGGTACGTTTAAATCAGTTCATGCCATATTTCCAATGTTCCAAATATTCAAAATATCATGATTTAACCAACCTTAAAAGCATTCATACAAATATTAAAGATCTATACAAAATATTTTTTAAAAATCTTGAAAATCTAACAGTTCTTTCTCATTACTTTAGCAAGGAAAACTTGTTACAAAGGTTGGAAATTGGAATATGATGGATATCTAATGGCGGGATATCATAATCATCCTGCTGCCACAACGTACAAATGTGTGGATAGGAACCCTGATACTATTACTGGGGGTCATTCTAATCACGATGGTTATCTCTTCTATTCCGTGGAGGCAATGTGTGGATCATTGAAATGTCCACCATACGTAAACGGACGGGAACTTGTATGTGTTGTCTGCTCCAAGGCCTAGAAGTGTCCGACAGGACAGTGGAAATACATCCACACAATAAAAAAGTGGATCCAGAATTAATAGCTGTGTTATTCTTTTCCATACTTGTTGAGAGAGATTAATAAGAATAATGATATATTCTATTTTGTCTAAATGTCTAATATTTGCCTCATTGCATCGCTCACAATTCTTTTAAAACAACAATGTGTTTGGTAGATATAAAACAAACAATTTACGATCTGATCTAAATTAAATATTTGTGCTACTTGTTTTTATTTTTTGTTTCATGGTAAATTAGATTGTTTAATTTCAGTTTTACAAAACACACCTGCCTGCACGCTTTGAAAATTGAACAAAGGATATACTTTCATACTACCTTTTTGCAGACTGTTTTCACTACGTATTATTTCGTTTATGGGATCAAGGTATAGGGCTTACGACAAGGGATGCTTACTCCTCTTCCTCTGGTATGTCCAGGGTCAGTGTTTGCCCAACTCTTTATTTTGTATTCCTTCTGGATTTAAGAAATTAATCACTGTTCGTTATAGTGGCCTTTCATTACTTCAACATTAGACCTTAAATGTAACACGATTATACCAATTTAGGACGATACATGTGTATTGCATGAATGATATTACCAGGTTTCATCAAACATTTTTTTTTCATTCTCTGTAATTCGGGAGTATCGCTTATATTTCACTTTAATCACCAACGATTTGGTTTTATATACATCAAACAATGTGTGTATATAGCTATACAAAAGGGTTGTGGTAATTTGTAACTCATGTTGGAATTCTACACTGCAAAATGTAATGCTTTAGGTATCAGGAATGGGTAAATGATAATGCATGATACCAACATGTACACACAGGATCACTTTGCCCGCTTATTTTTGGTTATTTGTAAATCTGTTGTCCGATATACATGCATTTTGGACTACTAGTTCCAATGTAAGAAGATTTGTTGTTGCTGCATTTTGCAAAATGAAGTTCTATTAAACTCCTTGCATCATTCCAATCTTATCTATTTGAATTAGGACATCGTGCACTTCTTTTAAATATGGTTGTAAGTAATTATATCTACATCATATTCAAACAAAACTATACTTGATTGCATTGAAAGTTTTAAATAGAGGATCTGAAGAAACCAAGGGAAGCCCATACTCGGATTTCCCAAGACCAGAATGCAGACATAATTATGTGATTATGGATTTGCCCATCACAGGCATCGCGGTAGTTCCTCAAATCACCTGGGAATATAGGGAACATTGCTCTAGGTTGAATTATATTGTCATGACAATTATAATCAAATCTTAATATGATGATATTACTGCTTCTATGAATCCATCTCTGATGATTTTGGCTTTTGTTCGCATGTACATGTAAGCATAGAGCTTTGTCAGCCATTTCGCTCTAAGTGACTTCATCCGAATGAGAGATAAATCGAATTTCACGTCGTAAATTTCGGAAGACGAGCTCAGCTGATCACATACCTGTGCTGTGTAAAAATTTTCAAAAACAATTTCGCACTTTTGTTTACACTCAAGTATATTGTAAATATGCACAATTTGGTGGTATAGTAACGTGAATCACTGTTCGTTATCTATATGGTACTAATACAGAATATTTATCGACAATTATTTTCAGCTTAAATCGGCCATCAACCATGTACCGTTACATTTATGAGTAGCTCAGGTATAATTATACATTGATTGAAGCGAAGTTCGTGGCTCATTTAATTAGCTTGTTCGTTATTCAGGAGGTACTCTAAATCGTTGTTATGGCTGACTTCCTTTTAAAACAGGGATGAAAATATACATATCAGCAATATTTTTCTATCAATTTCAAGAAGTCTGACCAGCTGAGTAGTTCAGTAGGTTAACACGTCGACTGCTGAACTGTGGATACCGAGTTCAAACCCAGCAGGGGTTTTAATTTTTATGCCCCTGAGATTGAAGATCTGGGGCATATTGTTATTGCCCTGCCTATCATTCTGTAACTCTGTCATTCTGTCTGAAACTTTAATCTTACTAATAACTTTTGAACAGTTAGAGCTAGAGCGTTGATATTTCACATGAATATTTCTTGTGACAAGTCCTTTCCGTAGGTATCAGTGATTTTGACCCTGTGACATTGACCTTGGAGTTTGACATACTTTTTGAAAACTATAACTTAGCTAATAACTTTTGAACAGTAAATGCTAGAGCTATGATATTTCACATGAGCATTTATTGTGACAAGACCTTCCCATGGGTATCAACATGTTTGACCCTTGACCTTGGAGTTTTACCTACTTACAAAAAATATTGGCATTGGTCATAACTTCTAAATGGTAAATATTAGAGTTTCATATTGCACATGTGCATTTCTGGTGACAATATCTTTCTACTGGTACCAATATATTTGTCCTTGTGACATTGCCCACCTTTGGGATGGGCCATTATTGGGAGCATTTGTTTTTCATAAACACATCCTATTCACATTGCTTTGAACTAAAACTGCATTTTTTAAATAAATAAAGTAAATTTGAAAGTTTTTAATTTAAAAAATATTGCTGTGCATATTCTCCACTTTTCATCCATGTCAAATTTCTTTGGTGTAGCATAGATCGTTAAATAAACACCGAGACCAGGCTTACATACCTGATACCTGGCACTTGTCGGATACAGGGGAAAACAAAACACTGAAAATATAACTTTCACCGTACTATTACCTGTATGCTATATAACTCTCTTACAAAAACAAAACTTTGTATCAAATTTACGCGGATTTATTTTCCGCGATTCGAAAATCGTCGCGAACAAAGCGGAAATTAGATACACGCGGAAAAAACCTGATATACGGTATGCAACATTGATTAATATAATGGGTTGCAAATAATACCTTCAATTGATTCTCTATCTCGGAATGTGTTAAGGAAGCGAAGTTGCCCTTATATTTCATTTTTAGCAAGTGTATTGAAAACAATCAAGAATAACTGCGAAAATCGCAGTGCTAGGCATAGACAATTCACAATTACCTCCACGTCCGAAATTTCTCTCAGTGTGGATGTCATTTAAAATTCGAGGAAGTAATCAGACTCGGACATACATTTGTTTCAACACACGCCATCCGAACTATGGAAACGAGCGAAACGCCATTAAAAGCAAAATCCACACAAAATATCGAATTAAGTAATTTTAATATAGGGTAAATAGAAGAGTGCTATCATGACTTTTACTTACCCGAGAACCGTGGTTTATTAACATAATGGAATTACAGAACGTAACATGAATGGGATCGTACATATTCGATCTAACAATTTTTTTGTGAGGAGAAAACAGGAAGAATGTAATGTTCTGGGTTTCAAATCGTGATGTAATATGTACCAACATCACCAAGTGAGTGTCCGTGATTTCAACCTCATATGCACTATTACACATTCACAAAAATATATAATTTTAGCATTCTATTCTAGAAGTATTTATCAACCACCAATGCCAAGTTGTCTTCTACGATTTCCCCAACGTTAATGATTTTTAAAATGCAATTAAAATGCAACCTATCTATATACTTTCAAATCAAGTTAAATGTCTATCTTTTAACCACAAAGAAAATAATTCAATGCCAGTAATGTACAATAACATTTAAAACTTTATCAATATTAAACAATTCAACTTATACATTTCGTAACTGCTACTAATATTCGACTAATTACTAAGCTTGAATTCATCATTTGCCAAGATCGATAGTTTGTAACAGACGGAATACTGAACACATGACACTGTGTGGACATGAGATCGTATTTACATGTTGAAAAAATTGCAAAAAATGAATAAAAATATAAATCAATTTTACACGTAGGTATTCATGAAGGATGAGGTTGTCTTTCAAACACATTGGTGAAATCACCCTGTACTATATATCTATTCTGTATGGTATTTCAATTAAAAGCAAGACATCAATTTATGTTAATGAACTCTAAGTCATGTTTATAGTAATCTATGGAATCTATAATCCACTGTTCAACATAATGGTTTTCATAAACAATCAACCAATCAATTTGTATGAAAGGTGAAGATAACGAACATTGATCAATCTCATAACTCCTATAAGCAATACAAAATAGATAGTTGGGCAAACACGAACCCCTGGACACACCAGAGGTGGGATCAGGTGCCTAGAAGGAGTAAGCATCCCCTGTCGTCCGTTCACACCCGCCGTGATCCCTATATCCTGATCAGGTAAACGGAATTATCCGTAGTCAAAATCAATATGCCAAGAACGGCCTAACAATCGATATGAAACAGTTCAGATAGCATTTGACCCAATGACAGGATAGTCGTTAATATGCTAGATGTTTTATCATCTGTATCATGCCTTGATGACCTGATGAAGGATGCATTCTAAAATCGCTTAATTCATTTTGCACTAGTGTGCGTTACATGTAGATCATATCTTACATTAGGTGTTTGAGGACATTATCTTGGTCTATTATAGATGCAACTTTAATGCTAGGATATAGCAAAGTAAGATGATTGTGTCTAAATGAATAAGATGAGCCATGTTTTCATCATATATCTCGCTTATATTCTGGAGTATAAATTTCCTTATTTTAAAGTAGTATTCTCAAAAGTCGTCATGCTGGTTCAGAGGCTCCCCTACGGTCGTTTAGCTTCATTATAGGATTAATGATTATATTGTTGTTTTGTTTTATTGTATACAGACGACGAGCAAGAGGAATTAAAGAGGGAAATCCTTGCATTAGGTCTTGATTACAGCAAAGACTGCTGTCATGTTTTGTTTACATAGGTTAAGGTAACTCCATACTCGCAGTTTTATCTGATACAAGTTTAAAATGTGTATTTATTTCCATTCATTAGAGTTAAACCTAACAAATTATCAAATATAATAAATAGGTCATCACACTTTTTAAGATGTAAGACGTACATAAACAGAATCATAGATCACCGTCAGAAAATTGCAATTTTCCTTGAACAGCGTTATTAAAATTCCATACAAACTGGTTATGACGATATAGTAGCATTCATAACAATTACATGAAACTGTATCTTCACAAAAATATACAAAATGTCTGTAAAAAATAAAGGAAATCATCGCATAATATACTTGATAACGAAATCAATAGAAACAGGGTTATTGCCCTTGGATTCAATATTTTGAAACGTATCATTGATTATTCATCTATAACTTAGACTTTTGAAATAATTTATTTTTAACAAGATTTTTTACAATAACTATAGAAAAAGACTCCAACAAAATGTATGTTCCTATCATTCATAAATCTAACCAAATCATTGATTTTGCAAAATCTGATGACATCACAGGAGGGTGGAATTACTTTAAATATACTAGAGTTTCGTTTAAAGCAGAATTTTCAATTTACGAGTTTATTCTGAACACATTTTCATAGTTTCTAGTGTTTGTCAAATATCATTTTGTCTTGAACATGACATTTTCTATTAAGCAATCTAAATGCAATAGAAATATTGAACGAGCCTTGTTTACATAATCAAGAATGGTGTGTGTTGTATCTCTTGTAATTCAACAACTGACATAAAAAGCCATCAGAAATATCTAAGGTAAGATTTGTAAACAGTAGAAATGTGGAAAATAAAATGTGAAAATTTTAGTTCGAATCGTGTCCATGCCCCCTTAAAGCAAAATATTAATTTAATATGGATTTTAAAACAATTAACTTCCGTTGTATACGAAATAAACTTACACTACGTCATTCTGAATTTTACTCATTGTAGGGTCATATATGGACAAAATCGTATATTTAATTATCAATAATCAAGATTATTTGATACATCAAATAGTCCACAATTAATTAAGATTGGCTAATACAGTTCGTACCGTTTACGAAATAAACCTGGTTCGAATTATCTTGCCTCATAGACAATTCCTCCTAACGGGGAACGAGTTAACTTTTCATTTTGCTCAAACCTTAGATTGAACACATTGTGAAAAATAATCTTCTTAATGACAATCCATTGCCATCGAGCAAATTTATTAACATCGTACAATCGTATACGCAGCCAAACAATCCTTTACCAGTGCAGTGCCAGGATGAAGCCAAAAAAAAAAAAATGACAGATAGAAGCAATACTGATCGATTGGTTTTTCTTTTGTTTTGTCCATGGTGAAGATAACGAACTGTGACAAATATCTTAATTCCTATAATAAAACGTCTCTTCCAACAATGGAATCGTCACCACTGTCGGCGATGGGTTGCCAAACTTTGGACTGCGATCGGCGTTTTCTCGGCCGCTTAGCGGGGAGCCTCAGCCTCAGCGATTTTTATCGTCCCATCGCCCCGCCTGTTGTGACTCAGACCCTCAGTTTGATTTTGTAGCCTGTTACAACCAACAATGGGTTCTGTGGACCTTTCTAACTTGGATCCCTATGGGACTTGAGTCCGAGACTAGGAGGGCATGCCAGCCAAGGCAGTGAAGCACGGCAACGTTATGGTTACCCCCCCCCCCTCTTTTTAAATGCTAGAGGTACCCATTCAGCCGGTTGATAGAGGTTTAATCCTCTCCTTTCTCAAGGTCAACCTGAATAGAATCGTCACCACTGTCGGCGATGAGTTTCCAAATTTTGGCCTGTGCTCGGCCGCTTTGCGGGGAGCGATTTTTATAGTGCCACCACACGGACCTTTCTAACCTGGACCTCCACAGGACTGGAGCTCGAGACAAGAACAGCGTGCCAGCCAGGCAGTGAAGTAGGGCAACCGCTGTCCCCTCCCCCCTCCCCTGAAGGCAGGAGGTACCTATTCAGCCGGCGATAGTCGTCTAATTCCTGACGAAGGCTACCATCCCTTCTCAAGGTCAACATGGTGAGTCAACAGGGGATGCTTACTCCTCCTAGGCACTTGATCCCACCTCTGTTGTGTCCAGGGGTCCGTGTTTGCCCAACTATCTATTTTGTATTGCTTGTAGGAGTTATACGAGATAGACGTCTAATCCCTGACGAACGCTACTATCCCTTCTCAAGGTCTATATGGTGAGTCGCTGCATTTGATATTCCTTATTAATATTCACTTAGTTCATTCTACCGGATTTCGTAAAGCACTCGCACAACATAGCCCGTAGGGCGATACCAATACTCAGACTTAGTTTCTGTATACATCTTCTGGCAGCCGCCATATGTAAATTCATATCCTGGTCATGTCCTACATCACGTAATATACCTAGCATCGCCGGTGCTCTATTAGTATGTATCCCAATGGCAAACCTATGACACAATTTTGATTGTATCCATTTGGCCAAAATGCCATTCATGATTCAAGGTACTTGGTTAACGTAGGTTTCATGACTTTTCAATAGGCATGGCTAGCGAGTCGGTCAAGCAAAGGGCACCAGATAGTCAGATCATGCTACAAATTCCCAATGCTTGCTTACCCTTCATTCGTCCCATTCTGTAATCAGTCCATTATGTCGCGTTACTTTGTATTCATTCTTTATATGTCATACGCATGTGTACCTGGATAACGTTCAGGTATACCCGATTGTGCCAAAATGTCGGCGCTGCATAGACCAGGGGCTCGGACCTCAACCCACCACGAGGACTGGTACAATTTGCAATGTGGCCAACCACTACATTATCTCGTCAGATTTACTTGCTAGGCATTATTGGACCCAAGTTTCAGGGTAGCCATTGCTATTCACGGTCATAGGGGTTCACGGGTTTTACTACAGTACGATCACAATTTTAGGTACCAAGGACCTCACTGGTGTCAATTTATGCAGAGTTATTAACTTCATAGTACTTATCTATTATTAACAGTCCCTATGCAAGTACTTGGTAATCTTGCTATTTCAGCAATTTGCCTCTTTTTAATTTATGTAGTTTATAGATGATTCCGACAACGTACGTGACGTGGAGCGCTATATGCTATTTCGTACACACGTTTCAGGTTTGTGCTAGAACCAGCATCACAGCATACGAGTCGCAGTATATTCTCACCTTGTCGTTCTTTAGATATTTAGCAACTTCCATAGCACAGAGACCCTAGTTCCATATCATAAGTCTCCATTAATTGCAGTTTTTGTTTCCGATAATTGTCGGCAATCTCAACTTAAGTTCGGACTTGTAGATTGTTGATCGGTTCGTTGTTGTTTATTCTCAATGTCAAGCCTAACCAAAAGTTATTGTTTGGTTAATTTTAAGTTAATCACACTATCCATTCCATTTTTCATGTACATAATTGACTGGTTATGTCCAGGATGTATTCGGCGTTGAGTTTTTTTTTCTTCATAATTCATTCAATAGGCAATTATTGGAGTTTGTATGGTTCCAGCAGTCAAGAAACCACGTCAAGAAGTGTCATGTTTTGTTATCCAACTTTTTCAACATTTTTTGACGTAATTCAGACTTCAAAATTATTCTAGAATTTTCTGCTGAAAATCTTCAGAATTAATCGGAATCCTTTAGAGGTATACCAGTTTCAATTATGGGACGTAATTTTCCTCCAGTAGGACTGGGATATGGTTTGCTAAATCGGTGTTAGGAAATTTTGTCAAATATTTGCTTTCCATCATGGAGTTATTCAAGAGCTGACAAGTCTTACGGTCCGCCTGAACTGCAACTACTTTGTTGTTAATCTATTACCTTCGAGATTACACATTTTGAAATGGTCATTTCAGAATTCAATCGAATTTTTGGTCAGGAATCCTGAAGTTTTAGCTATTCCCATGAAAAATGCAGGAAATTCAGATAATTTATAACTTCATAATCACTATCAAAATATGTCAATTTGGTGATACCTGTGACCTCTTGGTTAAGTAACCATTGCTTGAGAGTACGCAAGGGGTTTCGAAGGGGGTAGCATAGAGATAAAAGCTCTCCCCTTGTGCCTCCAGGGGGCCTGGGTGACGGACGAGTGTGCACGTCGCCCACCCCGCAGAATTGAGATTACCTTCGAGATTACACTTTTTACAATGATCAACTTCAGAATTCAATCTAATTACTGATCAGGAATCCTAAAAGTGCTAGATATTCCCATGAAAATTACAGGAAATTCAGGTAATCTTCAAGTTGAGAGCGATTACCGAAATGTATCAATTGGTGATACCTTGGTCTTAGTAACCATAGCTTGAGAGTGCACAGGGGGTTCCAAGAGGGGAGCATAGAGATAGAGGCTCGCGCCTGCGGGCGACGGACGAGGGTGCACGTCGCCCACCCCACTGTTTAAGTGCCTCCAATTTCAAGTATGCATGAAGAAAAAAAGGAAAAACTTAACAAAACAAAAAAAACAACAACAACAAACAAAACCAATATCAATTTTTGTGGGGAACATTGGCGGACGGAGGAGTGCGTTGGGGTAGTTGATCACTAATTCTGCGCCCAAACCAGATCTCCTCCCACCTACTACTAAAGTAGGGGGCAGATATTTCACATGTACCCTCCAGACGACCATTAAACTAGGTCAAGGGTCAGTGGATATTCATAGAAAATACTAATTTCGTGCATAAGTTGCTAAAGTTTAATTCGTGGGGCTCTCAGCTAGTTCATAGCTGGGGCCACATCCACCTCCTACTCAGGGAGGGGATAATACAGGCTGGTGCACGTTGCGACAACTGTAGGAGGGTCTACAAGCTTGCTCCGCACTTGCTAATTAAACCAGGTAGCACGCAGGAGACAGGTGAGATGCGCAGAGATCTCTACCTCCCTTAAAACGTGGGGACTCGTTCAGGTTCGGGCACCTATGTCCACATAGGACCCCCTGTGTTGCCCCAACTTCAGTAGTCGCACTGGCCGCCTCCCCAGTCCCCACAAAAAAAATTGCTTGCGACCCTTTCCACCATATATGTAAATTTGTATCCTGTTTCTGATCCAATAAATAAATATTAAACTTGCATCTTTCTTGTCATTCCAGCTGCTAAGCAGCCTATGAGGGATTACAGGGCAGCCAGTTAAGCTTTGACACACCTACTGGTCTATATAGATATTAGGTTAAGGTCACTATTCAATTCGGGCAGTAGGTCAGATGTCTTTCGGCTGGCTGTGCTGTATATTAAGTTTGATTTAGCACAATAGCTTCTCTGGGTAAATTTAACATACCTCAGGTCATGGTCATGAAGCCAATTCTTTTATTAATACCTCTAGAAAGTAAGGTGGAATCATGTGGATTTTTAAAATATTAACATCATAATATCTGTCGTTCGTAATAAAAAGGGGGGTGGGTGATGTGGAACTACTTATAAGAGTTGTCGTTCTTTTCATAACACATAAGGCTACTGTATGCATGAAATAACACGGTTTATCTATATATGCTAAACCGTCATTATTTTTAAAAATACGTAGCGAGCAATGGCGAATCCAGCTCCCCCCCCCCCCCCCCCCCCCGATCTATTTTTCTATTTTTATAGAACTTTCCAGAAAAGACAGTGATTTTTTTTGGGGGGGGGGGGGGGGGCTAAAGCTGAAATGCCACCGATATTCGAGTGTTTCCCCTCACTAAAATTAGCTATTTTTTCCCAATTATATATATGTTTTTCCCAATTTCAAATCTAAGGAAATTATGCCATTAAAAAAAGGGTTACCGTATATTTCTGACAGAGTAAATACGTTTTTTTTTTTTTTTTTTTTAGTTTTATTCTCCAAACCACTGCATAATGCAAAAGGTTTTGTAAAGAATATGTAAAACAATAGAGGCATCCATATAAGCAGATATGCAGCGAAGTATATAGCTTCCAGATGCACATTTAGCCATATTGTTTACAATTTATTTTGACCGCCATTTTTGTAGGGTCAGGCTAATAACATGAAGTGGCCAACAGTATAGGGTTTTACTAAAATTCGAAAAATACAAAACAGGAGAGACATTCTGGAAACTTGATTATTAATATAATACTAGTATTTACAAGATTATGGGTACAAATGTTGGTGAATTAATAATTTATCATTTTCTTTATGAAATTAGACAATACGTATTTCTTAGAAGAAGTAAATAATATATATATACAAGGCGTGACTTCCAATACATATTTAATGTTAAATAATGATTTATTTTATGGTTTTAAACCAGATCTGAAATAAACCTAAAAAATAATTGTTATTTGATTATTTTATGCATGTTTACCATTTTAATTTACTATGAATGATTTTTCCCAATTTGAGGAAAATGTCGCTAATTTTTCCCAATTCAAAAGGAGGTGTGGTAGTTTGAAAAACAAAAACAAAAAAAATCACTGAAAGCATGCACATTTTATTTAGTCAGAATTCAGTACATTCAGGGGACGTGAACCCTTGGGTTTAACATCGAGTTTCGTTTGTTACAACTATTCATTGGATTAATCTTGAGTTATCGTTTATCGAATTTGGTAATGCGTGAGATGTTGAAGAGGTCAAGTTCAGGAGCCACGTTTCGCGGGAATGTAACGTATTTGCTAAATGCAATGGCGTTACACACCCACCCCCCCCCCCCATCCCCCAATTAATTGCTTTTATGCGCCTATTGTGATCAGCACATTCAAACTAGTCCCTGGCTGATCTAGATAATTCTGAACGAAAGGATGCAGTAAACTGCTGGATGGCTGAGGACTGTCTTAAGACCCCTAGTGAGTCCAAGACAAAGCCTAGGTGGGGGAGGGGGTTTCCTGAAATAAGTGCGTTCTGACAAAATAAAAGGTACATTCATGCTTTTTTCGACATTGCTATAAAAAATCAAAGTACTGAAGGTACTGAAACGAGGTGACGTTTGACAGTGACTTCAGCTTGTCTTTGGACATGTCTTTGGACAAGAGGCATCATTTCTACATTTGCCATTGAAACTACATACAATTCAAAAGCTGCACCCTCTTCACGCCCAAAGAGCTTTCTCAAAAGAGCTTGTAAATTTGAAAAACCACTGACTGTCAACAAAACAGAGCAACCGTCTGCCTTAACATTTGCGTTTGCATCACGTGCATGTGGATCGAAAACATGGAACAGATTGCCTGAGCAGAATACAGCAACAGAACTGCCATTGCATATAAATATACCTCCATATTTGGTATTTGCAAAGCATAAATTCAGTGCTGTAGCAAGAGAGAGGAAAGGGCCGTTATCTTTAAAAGTGGATTGTATTTCCCCTGCATAAACTGGTAAATCAGACACATGAAGCAACTGATTTTGAATGCAAACATTTTTGGGCAAGTCCTCTGGGTTAAGATGTTCATGTGGACAGGCCTGCCTTGCATGCTTGTATAAAACATCACCTTTTTCGAGAACAAAATGAATATCATTCGCATCCCAATCTCCAAACAATTTTTGGTTAACTGCATTAAATGCAATGCACACAAGTGAATTTGCTACACATTGTTTACCTCTGCTATATTCTGAGAAAGTTTCTGACCCTTGATGAAAGTTGGCAGACACGCATTTCAAAATTATGGGATCTTTTCTTACATTGTGACTTTTTTCTTTTTTTGACAGATTTTGGGCTCTCCCTTTGATGACTATCAAAATCATGATTTTTTTCTTTTTTTGCTACCCTTCATATCTGATGACGACAACAACTGTCAACTCTTGAAATAACTCATTCAATTCTTGAGTCAAAGTTAAACCAGTCCAAGAAAATTTCCACTCATGAAATATCAACTCTTGAAAACAAGTGTCAACTCTTGAGATAATTCATTCAACTCTTGAGATAAATCATATTTCGTGACAAAGAAATGTAAACTTGATTTCCAATATATTACTTCCAATGGAGTTCTTTTCTTGAATAACAAATATATTCACAAAAACATGTTCATTTATATTTCTTAATCAATGTTTACAGTTATCTGACTTGACCATGAAAGAGCGCGGGAAATGGCGCTCGGCCCTTTTGATCGAAGATTACATGTTTTCACCCAGATTTAGTATTAAAATCTCAAAAAATGCGTCCAAAAGAAATATTTTGGTAAAATTGTACGAAATTAACTCATTGGGTTTCAGATAATTACCTTGAGTTAATGCGTTGGCAAGAATATATCAGTTCTCTCAGGCAAGACGTTTTCTCCTTGTTGATAAACAGGATAGCATGGCGCGTATGGATACAGAGAAATAGTGCAGAGTTTAATATTAAAATTCTAATTACACACAATTTCTGCTTGATAAATACAACATATCACATACAAGGAAGACTTCTTCAATCTGACATAAAACAGAATTTATATATAACAGTTTAATAAAAATGGAACATAGTATCAATGTGAACTATTTTTTGATAGGCGATAAATCGGCTAATTAACATAATTTTCAGACATAAGAGGAAACAGCTGTTTACCCAGAATTCCTAGAGAAAAATAGACCATGTTTTCCCCGTCTATATGTGAAAATGCGAATGAATACAGAAGCAATGCAAATCGTTTCCTACAGTCCAATTCTGTTTTTCTAAGATCGTGGAATAAAATGTTGGCAAACAACAAATAATTTTGATCTTGTTTACAAACCTAAACACTAATTCGCGATTCCTTTTGATGTGTGGACTTTGTTTCATATCGAAGGGATAAAAATTGCGATTTCATAAATTCTTATTTAACTCGATTATCGTAGAGGGTAAACATATGGATCCTATATCAATCTCAAAGTGAATTGTGACAGCTTTTACGTTGCATTAGCATATGTGACAACAAATTTCTTATATTAAAAACCAAAATGATTTCGCAAATGGTAGTGATTAAAACAGGGCGCCATTGAAGCTGGGGTCTGACATACGAGGCTGACTTACGTCACCTCGAAAAACCAAAATATCATATTTGTGAAGGGAGGGGAGGGGGGGGGGTCGCCCGGCGCAAGATTCACCATTTCTAGCTACATACATGTATGTTCAACTAGTCCTATATATGAAACCGGTAGTGGTAGTTCAATGATATACCCTTTGGTACGTAACCGTGAGGTCGCATGTTCGAGTTCTACTCGTGCCATGGCTACATGAGCATCACCGATAATGTGACCTTAAAAGCAGACACCCCGTGTTGCGACTGGCGTTGGCACGTTAAAGAACCTCCACTGCTACGCCACTGTGCGCTGAGCATAGTTAGTCTATTCGTGGTACGTCACCGGCCTACAGCTGGTGACGGCTAAATATAAGTGGGACCTAAACAAATGAAATCCTTCGTAACAAATTAAAATAAACAATCCCTCGGATACAATACAATTGAAAAATTGTGCAATGCAAATGGAAATTAATAGATAAATATTATATAATACAATTGGAAAATAAAGAATACAAATGGTAAATTATACAATATGAATAGAAAATATAGAATACAAATAAAAAAAAAATTGACAATGCAAATGGAAAATATAGAATACAAATGGAAAGTTATACAATACAAATGGAAAAGATCAAATATTGCAACGTTTGACATGCCATATAATAGATAATCGTCACCTTTGGCTAGCGAAGATGTTATGATCGGCGATAATAATAATAATGAATAATAATGCTTGGTTTTATATAGCGCCTTATCCAGCGTATGCTGCTCAAAGCGCTTTACAATTATCAATGTACATTATTACCCCAGCAGACCTGATATCAATCTAGAACTTTCTCAGCCTCCTAGGAAGCATACAGTGCAAGCTGCCATTACAAGCGCTTGAACACTAACATTCTAACAATATCTTTCACAGTCTATAGCCAGGTACCCCTTTTACACTTGGGTGGAGTGAGGAAATTCATGTAAAGTGCCTTTCCCAAGGACACAACGTCAACCCTGCCGCGGCCAGGACTCGAACCCACGACCTTTCGGTCGAGAGTCTGACAGCCTAACTACTCTGCCACCGACGCGATATATTTTAGTACTGTTTTAATGTGCGCAATTTGTGTATTCCATTGAAATATAAAACTCTGAAGTGGTATATTTTATCAAAAATACGCCTGAAATACCAGAGGATTCAAACTTTCAAAAATACAAGAGAGGATGGGGGGAGGGGGTTAACCGAAAGTCCTGTCCGCAACACAAGCACCTGAGAGTACTAGTACACCACTTTTAATACTAGTATACTGGACGTAAAGCGATTTCCATTATGAAAAGATCCCGAGGGGATCTGGGTTATTATAAGTCCTCAGTACCCCTTATACTTGTCGTAAGAGGCGACTAAATGGGGCGTTCCTTCGATGACACCACAAAAACCGAGGTCCCAATATCACAACAGGCGTGGTAAGATAAAGATCCCTTCCTCTTCAAAGGCCGTAAGCGTAAAGAATAGGCCTAAATTTTGCAGCCCTTCACCGGTAATGGTGACGTCTCCATATGAGTGAAAAGTTCTCACACGAGACGTTAAACAATACACAACCAACCGATATGAAAAGTGTACATTGATTACGAATACTTTCTTCACTTTGACACTTTATTGAAAGGCAACTTGGAAGCAAAAGTACCAATTGTTTGACAATCTCTAATGTTGCAAAGAAAACATGTCCGAAGATCGAAGCCGTAAAGTAATTTTAAACCCAACATAGCAAAAGCTTGTTTCTATTTCTTAAATCGTATTGATGCAAATGAAAATTGTTTTGTTCTGATATATGACAATTGTATAAAATCATGTATCGGATAAACCTTAAAAATTGCAATATAGTAAATCAATAACCAATTTTAGCTGCATGCATTCGTTAACAACGTTGATATGCCTTCGATTTTTCTTCAATAGCTTTTTTTTTATCTACTGGTCATTCGCTTTAGCAGAATTTCCCAATTTCAAAGAGGGAATAGGCGCAACGATAGGTAACATTCATGTATTAATCTTGATAACTGTTAGTTCGAAAATTACATAATTATCACTGACCTCATTTTTCTTTCCGCCATTTTATTTATTGCAAAGGAAACTAAGCGTTTACAAAGGAAATTAGACTAGAGCCGTTGTCTCCAGCTCTTTTATGATAGTTTAGTTTGGTCGTTTGTTTGAGGTTGAGTCTAAAAGCTCGCGCTCATCTACGATCAAGTTGTGTAAATGTAAATATCCCTAATAAGTCCCCCACTGGCAGTTACCTCATAGGCCTATACATATGTTTCATCACAAATTTATCAAACTGGTCAAGTTGGAATTCAATTGGTAAAAGATAAACTCTTTCGAAGTGTGATTGCATGTACCATACATAACTTTCTGTGCTTCATCAATGCCCCCCCCCCCCCCAACAAACGAAACCTAATCTGAAAATATAACACACATGTACCCCAAAATTTGAATTAATTTGTTCCATGGGGATCGGGGTTATAATACTAAGGTCCTCGGTATTCCTTGCTGCTGCAAGAGGCGACTAAATGGGCGCTCCTTCCTATGAGACCACAAAAACCGAGTTCCCGTGTCACAATGTTCAGGTGTGGCACGATAAAGATCCCATCAGCTCAAAGACAGTTAGCGCCAAAACAATGGTGAATTCTTCAATTAGTGAAATATTCTCGAGAAGGACGTTAAACAGTATACAATCAATTAATCATTTTCATTAATATTCCCATTGGTCACTGAAGCGCTTTAAAAAAAAAAAAAAAAAACACGTCATCATGTCAACTTTACCATAAAGTTTCTGATATTCACAAATTAAACAAGAGGCCCATGGGCCACATCGCTCTTTTAAGTCACCTTGACCCATATCTAAATATTTTTCCTATATATTCGCATGCAAAACTTTAGTCCCTATTGTGCTCCGGTGGCCATGGTTTTTACAAACTTGAATCTGCACTATTTCAGTAAACTTTCATGAAAATGTAAACTTCTTTGGCCCAATGGTTCTTGAGAATTTTTTTTTCTATACAATGTATATCAGTATGCAAAACTTTGATTCCCTATTGTGGCCCCATCCTACTCCCGGGGACAATAATTTTAACAAACTTGAATATGCACTGTCACAAAGCTTTCGTATAAATCTCAGCTTTTCTGGTCCAGTGTTTCTTAAGATTTCTCTCTCTCTCTCTCTCTCTCTCTCTCTCTCTCTCTCTCTCTCTCTATATATATATATATATATATATATATATATATATTAAAAGAAATAGAATAAACAGTACACAAAGTTAAAAATTTAACGCAAGCGCTTTCATTTTATAATCCTCAGGCGTTACATAAAATGTAAAATGTAACGCCTGAGGATTATAAAATGAAAGCGCTTGCGTTAAATTTTTAACTTTGTGTACTGTTTATTCTATTTCTTTTAATATTTTATACCGGACACTGTGATTTTTTTTAAAAACACAATTTGGATATATATATATATATATATATATATACAACTCGTAACCTTATCATGACCCGATCCTACCCCAAGGGGTTATGATTTTAACAAACTTGAATCTGCACTGTATCAGGAAGCTTTCATGTAAATTTCAGCTCCTCTGGCCCAGTGGCTCTTTAAATGATCCACCCCATTTTTGCGATTATCTCCCCTTTGAAGGGGAAATGGACCTTCCTTTGAACAAACTTGAAAGCCCTTCACCCAAGGATGCTTTGTGCCAAGTTGGGTTGAAACTGTTCCAGTGGTTCTGGAGATGAAAATGGGAAAAGTTTATGCCAACGACAGACAACGGACAAATTTTGATCCGAAAAGCTCAATTGCTCAATGCGTTTTCTAAATAATTGCGAGTTTCAGTTTGCTTATCAGATTTGATCACCAGAAAAAATTTCATACTGTACCGTAATTAAGAAAACTGTTACGAGCCCTCGCTTTTAAGAAAGCATTTATCTTATTTAGTAATGATTGATTGAATATTGTTTAACGTTCCTCTCGAGAATATTTTACTCATATGGAGACGTCACCATTGCGGTGAGGGGCTGCAACATTTAGACCTATGATCGGTGCTTATGGCCTTTGAGCAGGGAGGGATCTTTATCGTTCCACACCTGCTTTGACACAGGACTTCAGTTTTTGCGGTCTCATCCGAAGGACCGCCCCATTTAGTCGCCTCTTACGATAAGCAGGGGTACTGAGGACCTATTCTAATTCGAATCCCAACGGGATAATACAAATATAAAGTTGATAAACTAGCTCTCGCTAAAATATATACAATAAAATCCAGCACTAGACATCAAAACAAAAGTACGTACCATCTATCCTTCTGTATTTAGTAAACCAGAAGTAATAAAATTAGATAGGTTACATGAGGAATATGTTTTGGTTCCAGCTGACAAAGCTAGTAACAACATTGTCTTTGTAAGGCTCATTATTACAACTGTATTTTAAACGAATTTGGCATTAATTCCACTTTTGGAAATCGTACTTGCACTCTAACCGTTCTTTCAAAAGATGAAATTCTTCAAAATCATGCTTTAGTTTTAGACATAGTTAATATCCCAGTGAATGGGTCAAATGAATATGAATTACCGTACTTATACTGGATTCCTTAACTACATGGAGCATGAACACGATTTGAGCTGAAAATTTTGAAATGTTATTTTCCTATTTTTGTTTTGTTTACAATGCTTACATGTAACTAAAGTATATTGTATTTCTATAATGATTAACCAAAATTTGAATATCACTTAACTGATATTCAAATTTTTGTTGACCAATTATGTAGTTGCGCGCGATATACAGCACTCCACTTACCTTATTTTGTAAACAAGGCCCGTTCCATGTTTTTGTTTACATTAGGCTGTTTAATAGAAAATAGCGTGTTTAAAACACAATGGCATGTGCCAAATACTAGAAAATGTTTATTTGGTTGAGAATTCGCTTATGAATTAAAAAATTCTGCTTTAAACGAAAATTTTACTAAAAAAGACATGACACGAGCCTTGTTTACATAAAAAAAAAATTAGCTGATCATTAGTAATACCTTAGTTAGGCATTTTAAACATTCAAAATCAAAACATAAAATTTGAAAATTTTCAGCTTAAATTGTGTCCATGTCCCTTTTCAAAGATGCATTACTTGATCCAGTAAGTGCTCTCTACCAAGCCTTTGCTCCTCACGAAAGTATTAACAGCTGTGAAGTAGAAACCTCAAACTTACTGTGCGACTACATATGCCAGAAGTAGTGTAAATCAAATGTGGATTCTAAAAAAAATCTAAAGAACTATTAGAAAACTTGAAATCGCAGAATTTTCCCCAAATCAATAACATTAAAACTTACGACTTTTCAACACTATACACGACCACTCCTCACGATAAATTAAAGACTAGACTTTTTGACATCATAGACAGTTGCTTCTTCAACAAAAACGGAAAATGGAAATATTCATATTTAGTGATCAGTCATTTAAAAAACTTACTTTATTAAACACCGATGATTCCACGCACAAGTACTCTAAAGTTGAAATAAAAATATGCTAGAGTTCCTCATTGACAATATCTTCGTGGTCTTTGGTGATCAGGTCTTCTAACAGTCTGTTGGAATTCACATGGGCACGAATTGTGCTCCTTTGTTAGATGAACTGTTTCTATATTCATATGAAGCAGAATTTATTCAAAAACTTCTACGCGAGAAGAACAAATATCTCGCTGTGGCCTTCAATTCGACATTTAAATACACTGTATAATCGATAACGTTTTCTCTATTAACAATAATAGCTTTCATTCATATGTCGACTTGATATATCCCTGTGAGCTCGAAATAAAGGACACCACAGAGTCGTCCACGTCTGCTTCATACTTAAGACTTTTATTGAAAGAAGACATTAACGGCAAACTGACAACTCAACTGTATGACAAACGGGATGATTTCAGCTTCTCCATCGTCAACTTCTCACATTTATGTAGCAATATTCCATTATCATCTGCATATGGTGTTTATATATCTCAACTGATTCGATCTGCAAGAGCTTCTACTGCGTATAGTCATATTTTAAATCGAGGTAAGTTACTGACAAACAAGTTGATATTACAGGGGTTTCAACAGTCTCGATTGAAGTCAGTATTTCGCAAATTCTATGGTCGTTATAACGATCTACTTCGTCAATACAACCTTGCATTGGGTCAAATACTGTCTGACGTGTTTCATACCGATTGTTAGGCCGTTCTTGGCACACTGATTTTGACTGCGGATAACTCCGTTTACCTGATCAGGATATAGGGCTCACGGCGGGTGTGAACGGTCAACAGGGGATGGTTACTCCTCCTATGCACCTGACCCCACCTCTGGTGTGTCCAGGGGTCCGTGTTTGCCCAACTATCTATTTTGTATTGCTTATAGGAGTTATGAGATTGATCACTGTTCGTTATCTTCACCTTGCATCTAGTAATGTCATCCAAAAAACTACTTTGTTAAACACCACTCTGATTTCACGAGCAAGGACTCTGAATTTGAAATAAAATATATGCTATTTCTGGTTCCTCATTGACAATATCTTCGTGGTCTTCGGTGATCAAGTCTTCTAACAGTGTATTGAAATTCCCAGGGCACGAATTGTGCTTCTTTGTAGTTGACCTGTTTTTTATATTCATATGAAGTAGAATTTATTTTTAAAAAACTTCTACGCGAGAAGAAACAATCTATTGCTGTGGTTTTCAATTTGACATTTAGATATATCGACGTTTTATCTATTAAGTGCTTGTCTCAGAGAGAAACAGGCAAAATCAGAAAAATATTCCAGAAGGGGGGTCAAAACTTTCCAACAATGAAAATATTTTTTTGATGTATGGTCTAAAGTGAGTCAATCGTGAGACCAAAATATAGGTCAAGTTCATTCTATTTATAGTAACACGAGCAAACTGCATTTCGGTCAATCCCTAGCTTCCCTACATAGAAAATGGTTTAAAATTACCCATTTTTGCGATAAATTGAATTAGTTAATATCAGTTTTATGAATTAAAACGTATTGATATGGTGAAATATACAGTCTAATGTATCATTTGCGACTGTTGGATGATTTTTCATGTTTGACGCATTAAAAGGGGGGTGCGACAAACATGGCTTACTATTTGACATGTTCATTGTTAGTCAACTTTGAGCACCTGTATCGTGTGAGGTAGACAACTATTTTAATTGGTTGTATTTCCATATTTTTTAGATACTTAGGATATATTAAGAATTATATTATGGAGCTTGGCAAATAATGAGAAGTAGCTGAAAATTGCCAAAAATAGTAACTATATTCCGACTTATTTGAAGAAAATTAATTTGGTTCTAAAACCGTTTCTTTTAATGATTTCTAAACATTTTTTTTATAATACTCATGAAAAAACATCTATATTATCATTTCTAAGCTCGGAAATAGTAAAAAAGGTCGAAAAAACATGATAAATACACTTCTTCTGTATAAATCGAAATGGGGATTCCCCGTGTAACTCTTCAAAAAAGGAGTCTCAAAAGGTATACGAGAAATGCTGGCATCGTCTGACTTGTAATTTTTGCAAATGTTTTGGAGATCATAGCTTTATTTGTGGAAATTTTGGTCATAATTTCGAAGATTCTGACACTTCATCGTTGATTGATTGTAAGAAAGATACTTCTGCACACCTACATTGGAATGTACGTTGTATGTTCATCAAACGGTTCGAAATATCCGTATTGATTCTGTACCGGACCAGAGTTTTATGCGTTACTGGACAGTTAAATATGTCAAAAACAACGAGACCATTACGGCATATATTGGAAAAGAACACGGACAAATGCAGTGTTCTAGACAATTGTTCTTCCAGAAAGGCGAAGGCAGATTGAGGTGCATTACCAATGTTTTGGTATCGGTCAATGGAGGCAATTCAGGTTGAAGCTGGTAAGGAAACTTTACATAAATTTGTGTAATGTCCCACTCCCGGCTCCCCGAAAAATATTAGCTGTTTTTTTAAATGTTTTTTATAAAGCGTGATGCCAAATCTGTGGGTTTTGTAGCAGTAATTAGGTGGTGGAAAAATGGATATCTATGTCTACACTGAGGAAATGTTCATGTAGTGTTATACAGTATTACAGAGACCTTCCATAGGAACTATAAAATCTTCAGAGCCAGGGACGTTTTTTGTCTAACACTCGGACAGTAAGAAAAGGAGATTAAAGATATGTAATTTATTCCAAATTTTAAAAGCCAGTCACATTCCATTATTTCAATAGTGATTGGGGGTGGTTGAGAAAGAATAGAGGAAAAAATTCAAACTCCCACAGAAGGTGGAAAAAAAATCTGAACAGGAGATATGAGTAATTTGCTTTCGGTCATTGAATAATACATTCATTCAAGGACAAGTGTAGTGTAAACCTTTTTTAATGCACTGCTTTTGTTTGAACAATTAATCCGCCATGAAACATGAATGATACGGAAAGTAGGTAAATTCCCTAACTGAAAATATGTCAGGATCAAGGAACAGTACCAGTATATCATATGATCTGAACACCTGATATCAAATTCATATTGTTCCTGCACACTACTGTCTGAGGTATAAAATCATTCAAGTGTATGTAGTCAAATGCAAGGTGAAGATAACGAACAGTGATCAATCTCATAACTCCTACAAGCAATACAAAATAGATAGTTGGGCAAACACGGACCCCTGGACACACCAGAGGTGGGATCAGGTGCCTAGGAGGAGTAAGCATCCCCTGTTGACCGGTCACACCCGCCGTGAGCCCCAAATCTAAAGGCATAAATTATAATAACATAAACCTACAAACATATATAACTATGTCATACACCACATTTGCTACAACCTACCATTTATCACAGTACTGTATCCCTTTTTGTAAGAAAATTCTTAATGGAAATTTTTACTTTATTGCAGGGTATAAAGCAATGCAGCATTATGCTCAAGCAAATTGAGGAATTCTTTGGCATGTTTGAATGTACCTACCAGTATTGAGGATGATATACAAGTAGGTAAAATAAATGCATATCATGTACTAATTCTACATTTATAAAATTAATTTTCAATCTGATGCCCATCTGATCAAATAAACCTGAACTAGCATATACATGTATGGTCTGAAAATGATAACTTATTTTGCCTTTGTTTGTTGCTTATTAATGAACCTGTTTTTAAATACTTCTCTTGTGTTTGATAATCTAAATATATTTTTACATTCAGAATGTTGTAAAAATGAATTACTTGTGAATTCTAATTATTAATCATAATTATCCAAGAATTTGTTTTTAGTATGTCTGACTGTCTTTTTGTCCTTATTCTGACAATGAAATCTTACAGAGTGTTTTGTATGTATATATATAATAGCCCCCCCCCCCCCCCCCAATTTGATCTTTTCAGAGAAAGTTTTCATTAAATGTATGACTTTTACTTATAGTGTCAGAGAATGAACCAAACAAAACAAAGAAACTGTGAATGAGTGTCCAAGGTGTCACGTTAGAAGCAATGGAAAACCTGCGCATAGATGAACATTATCTGAAGTATAGTTATGGATCTGCATGATAGCAATGTTCAATATCAGAAGAGACCATGTCAACGATGTACATGCATAATGCTGTGTACATCAATATTTCTTAATTCTACAATATTGTTATAGATTATGGTATAATACATGATGGGGTTATATCATATTTGTCTATTATATACACATTGCATGTATTTAATTTTATGAATCGGACTAAAAATGTAAATTTTTGTGTTTCTGTTAACATCTAAGTCAAAACTGAAGTAGGCTGGTAGAATATACATTATAATTTTTTTCTCAAACTTTTATTTTCAAAAGAAAACTAAGAGACAATCTAATCACAATCTATATTTTTAAAGTTACAGGTACATTAACATATTTGATTTAAGGGGCTCAGTTTTTACAGTTAATGGTACTTTTAAATATGCTTGATATTAATTACTTTGAAGTTAGTACAAGTGTGAACTTCATAAAAATGTTTATTGAAAAATCTCTTTAACAAAATATATTTTATTTTAAATTCTAGGGTAGGAGGTATAATTTCAAAACAGTAGAAACACAGTAATTTTCATTTTAGGCTCCATTTTCATTAAACATAATGCAAGGATTTTGTAAAGAACTGAATTTTTCTCTCAAAATGCTCCATATAGATAGGTTAAAGGTTGTTAAAACTTAGTGGATGAAAATTTGGGTTTTTCTTATTTGATATCATTGTTTTATTTTTTACCTTCAAAACATAAAACTTGTAGTGAAGGACTGAAGCTTAATCAAGATAAATAAAATTTAATGAAAGTAAAGGCCATATTCAAAGTCACTTCTTTTTTACAAATAGATCGATAGAAACCCATTGAATGAAAGTCATGTTTAAGGTCGCATTTACATGTAAGGTCAAATACATTTCATGCAAATGATGTTTTTATTATGTTACACATGTAAAATCTTGCACAAAAGTCAATCTCATGAAATAATCATTCTGTCCATGTTCAGGGATGAGGTTAAATTTATGTATTGCTATACTGTATCTATTTCTACTTCAGTAATTCTACAAGATCCCTCAAACATTTAGACAACTTTGATTGTTATAGATTTTTAAATCTTATGTACATTGTTAAAAAAATCTTTGTAGATTGTTTCATCTACATTATATTTAAGGTAGCTCACTACACCAAGGCTCATATCTCAAGTTAGCAATTTGAATGTTTTGTGAAATTGTTTTTTATCGATTGATTTGGTTGCATGTCTATCATTGTGGCTCAGTGAATAAAGCATTGGGCTGGTGAACCTTAGATCCTGAGTTCAAATCTGCCATAGGCTGTTTTTCATAGTTAATGATATTAATTTTTAAAAATCATGTTATTTTTATCCAAAATTGCATATTGTATGCCTTTTTGACATATATACTTATGATGTATCATATCCTTCATGATGAACTCATTTTTGTGCTGATTTGAAAAACTCTTTAAGTTGTAGCGAGTCACCTTAACTCTCCTTGAAAGAAAATTGGTGTATTGCTTCGCACATATTGGTCTATCTCTCAGTTGGTTCATAGACAGACATGGTATTAGACAATACTTTTCTGTATAGGTTTCCTAAGGCAAGCTGATGTATCTTAGTACATAACCCCTATTCAATTTTAGGACACTTGGTTAAAGGAGTTGGAGTAACATAAATATCTTTAACAATCAGGATATCAGATTTATGTGGTCAAACATGTGGATTATTTTGAAATACAGTTTTGGTGTATAATTACTATGATTTGTATAAGATACTTTGAATTACCAATTTCAAAATTAGTATTTATTAAAAATTTCTTAAAATGAGAATGTTTTTTCCTTTGGTATTGTTATAATTGTTGGTATGGTATGTGAAATTCATTGTGTGGTGGATTTTATCGACTTTGTCAGATTTTCTAATGGTAGTATCTTCGCATCCCTTGTCGAAATGGACAATATTATTTGCCGAGCTCAATATTTTTATGAGTTGGCCATATATGACAGAGCTTTTACTAAATGAACACAACCCCTCAAACTTGACCTACCTTGGAAGACTGATGGCTCTGAACATAAGGAAAAAATGCCGAATCAGATATTTTTTTTTGGGGGGGGGTACCCATAATAAAGGCATCGGTACTCGATTATGATAAAATATCTTCACCTCATTTTTAGTTTGATTTATAGCATAGAGGAGGTACTTTTTTAAGTCTGTCCATAATTGGACTGCCTATCTCACTTATCTATATTTCGGGTATCAAAAATAGCTGATAAAGCTGTATTTTGACTTGATAATTGAGACCAATATGCCTGGAATATGTGGCGCAGTATAAAAAGAACATGCATGGATATTTCACTGAAATATTTTGTAAATGGAGATAGAACCCATAGGTGATTCTCCGTGTAAAATATCACAAGGATTGGTAACATGTGCTTCTGGACTGTTTTGCATGGTTTTAACTGAGACAAGCACTTAACATTAATAACTTTAATTCATATGTCGATTCGATATATTCCTGTAAGCTTGAAATAAAACACACCACAGAGTCGTCCACTTCTGCTTCATACTTAGATATTTTATTGAGAGTAGACATTAACGGAAAACTGAACACTCAACTTTATGACAAACGGAATAATTTCAGCTTCTCCATCGTCAACTTCCCATATTGATGTAGCAATATTCCATTATCACCTACATGTGGTGTTTATTTCTCTCAACTGATTCAATACGCAAGAGCTTGTTCTGCGTATGGTCAGTTTTTAAATCGAGGCAAGCTACTGATAAACAAGGTGATGGTACAGGAATTTCAAGTCTCGATTACAGTCTGGATTTCGCAAATTCTATGGTCGTTATAACAATCTTGTTTGTCAATACAACTAACCATTGGGTCAAATGCTGTCTGGCGTGTTTCATACCGATTGTTAGACCGTTCTTGGCACTGATTTTGACTACGTATAACTCCGTTTACCTGATCATGATATATGGCTCACGGCGGATGTGACCGGTTGACAGGGGATGATTACTCATCCTAGGCACATGATCCCACCGCTGGTGTGTCCAGGGGTGCGTGTTTGCCCAACTATCTATTTTATATTGCTTATAGAAGTTGAGATTGATCACTGTTCGTTATCTTCACCTTTCATACATGTATACCCATTTATATGGGGAAATCGCTGTATTTGTGTCTCGTTAAAAATTCCGATTATATTATAAGGTATTTGCACAGGATCATGACAATAGACATCTTTTTCACTTTGATGAAATGTTCCTTCCCAAAGTTAAGAATTATTTCCAGAAAACTGTTTCTCTCAAGTCAAAATTGGGACTACAAACAAGAAAATTGTACATGTACATCATAATGATTTTCGTTTGTTGTTTTACAATTGTAATCTATGAAGTATTCTTCCCTTCTGTGAACTGTTTCTTCTGAAAATTATGAAATATTTCAAGATATATGTGGGTTTTTCTTCCAACTGGAATCTGAAATTTCAACTATTTTATTCCAAAATTGAACAAAAGGAGTTGTTTAGAATCACAATGGTTTTTGTTTGATGTTTTATAATGGATTGTAACGTAGCACATCTTATTTACTTTGTTGAATGCAAGGTGAAGATAACGAACAGTGATCAATCTCATAACTCCTATAATCAATACAAAATAGATAGTTGGGCAAACACGGACCCCTGGACACACCAGAGGTGGGATCAGGAGCTTAGGAGGAGTAAGCATCCCCTGTTGACCGGTCACACCCGCCGTGAGCCCTATATCCTGATCAGGTAAACGGAGTTATTCGCAGTCAAAATCAGTGTGCCAAGAACGGCTTAACAATCGGTATGAAACACAATGTGTTTTCATACCTATTCCAAACTCTGAGATTTTGAATCATATATTTGACTACAATTGTTAAATGTAATAATCTTGCTGAAAACCCAGTTGATAGGGTATACACATTAGCATCATGTACTGAACAAGAGACCCACACGCCGTATCGGTCACCAGAGTATTAGTTAACGCATCACTAGTACTGACAACTATGGAATCTTTAACAACTTTCCCTGTTCTGAATATCTAAGCTACATTTTAATATTCAGCAACAGTTTAATGTACCGAAATAATTTTGGCTCCACCCTGAAACCATTAAATCCTTACCCCCTAGGATCATAAAATTTACAATTTTGATAAAGGATCTACCTACTCTTCCTAAATATCTTTTTAGGTTTCAATTTAGTGTCAATAGCATTAAAGATACTTTTTAAATGTTTTTCACATATGTACTAAATATATCAAGGTTTGTCGGACCCGGAGACAGAAACTCTACCCCAGGGATCATGAAATTTACAACTTTGGTAGAACCACACATCACTATACATTTAGTTTTTCTTACACATGTGTTGTTGAGAGAACACGTATTTGAAAACTGGTCAATTTCTGTCAGGCCCCAGGGATGTGAGAGTCTCCAAATTTACAGTTTATGTCCCCTTGTCTTAAAAATGCTTCATAACATTTTAAAAGAATTAGAACGATAGGTATCAAGAAGTTTAAAAAGTTTAATTGTTATTTGTTAACATGACAGACGACGATGGACACAGACCAGTTCGATAGGTCAGCTTACTTGACTCAGGTGACCTAAATAATAGTACATGAATAATGATCATTTACAGAAAATCACTATGCTGACACTGAGGACATTCTACAAATATGACAGATAAACACATAGTTTTGATGATAGATAATCACAAAATAATTGTACAGCTATATCCGAGCAGGTAGCCTTTTGGTCCATATTTATATCATCCTTAGTGAAGCGGTGTACATGTATCAATCTATTAGAGAAAGATCCATTTCTCCACTCATCATCTCCAGTCGATATAATGCTTCTTTGATGCCATCTTTATCTTTTATAAGCTGTTTCTGCAAATAAATACAAGAGGCCCATAGGTCACAATGCTCACATCAAGCAATCTGGTCCCACTGTTCTTAATTAGAAAATTTTAAGATTGTTTACCCTCTTTATTCTCATCCAAAAAATCTAACCCATATCATGAAACCACCTAAGCCAAATGGGACCACGACTTAACACAACTTGAATCCACAAAACATAGGGATGTCTTATAATGACCTATATTCAAGTATCATATAAAATTTTATCCTTGATTTTAGCCCCAACCTAAACCATGGAGACTCCATCCTACCTCCCCCGCCCTCTTCTCCCTTCCTGATGCCAACATTTGAATAAACTTGAATCTGAACTACCTGACGATGCTTGCATACTAATATCACTAAACATACTACTCTTTGAGAATGTTTCCTGATATACAGTGTATTCTCATGTAATACTCGCAATCCAACCCTTATTGTGACCCCACCTTTCCCTTAGAGCCATTGATTTAAATATATTAATCAGAATTACCTGCGGATTCCTGCCTATTAACACGATTAATCAAATTGACCATTCATAAGCTTATTTTTTGGAAAAAAAACAACTTTTGATTATATGTTCTCATGTAAAACTGAATCATTATTGTGATTTCATCCAACCTCTTGGCACTACAAATTGAACAAACTTGACTGCACTACATGAATATGCTAAGCTTGCACTAATTTTAATATGACTATAAACGTCAGAAACATATCTAAAAGAATTGTCCTAAATTGTGTTTATATTCAAAAACAAAACATTGATACCATATTGTGGTCCTACCCTACACATTGCAGTCATGATTTTATGAAACTTGACTCTGCACTACCTGAAGATGTTTGTATATAAATTTGACTTATCAAAGCCAGTGGTTTTTGAGAAATTTTTTAAAAGATGTCACCATGATCTCATTATTCCATGATCATCTCCCATCTGAAAAGGGTGTGACCAATTTGAATCCCCTTACTACTAACTCATAGATAATTTGAGGTGAGTTTAATTAAAATTGGCTACGTGTTTCTGGAGAAGAAGTAAACAAGAGGTCCACAAGCCTTATTGGTCACCAGAGTATTAGTTTAAAGAATAACTAGCCCCACGGACTAGGAAATCTAGAATAGTTTTACTATTCTACACATCTAAACTAAATTCTAATATTCAGCAGCAGTATAATTAACAAAATGTGTTCTAAAAACACTAATGCCCCAAAAGTGCTAAATTGATAAAGACATCCCATGCATGATACATATTTACATTTTCAACACTTAGATCCCTTAAAAACAATGAATTAAATATTTCTCACTTATAAAAGTCGTAGTAAGTACTCAGTATTGTTGTTTTCCTTTACAAATGATCCCTCATGGTAATTGATTATGGATTAAACTGATGTTAACATATTAAAAACACTGTCAAATGTCACTATTTGTGAATCAAGAAAAAGTTCTAGTTGTAGTATAAGCACAGGCGTTGGACGTAAATTTGACCTTAATCTTTGACCTTGAAAAACAATAAGCTTAATTCTTCGTTTGATAATTCGAAAAATGTGTGCCAAGTTTGATGACCCTAGTCTTAAGGTCTAGAGAAGAAGGTTAACAATGACGCAGATGACGGAGAAATTTACTTGATCATTAGGCGTATGTGAGCTAAAAACCGATTAAAATAAATCACCTGAGTTATTTTACTATGGTAACCTAGAAACAGAATCATATATCAATTTAAGTACAATGTATATGAAATTATTCCAAACCTCTCGCTCTTTCAAGTAATCTGGTCTTTTCCCCTCCAACCCTCGTATCTTTAAAAGCATATTTTGTAGGTCTTCTTTGCTGCTTTTCATAAATTCTTCTACTTTTGAATTAGTGGTCAATAATAGTTCTCGTTGGCTAAATGCTCCATGTGACTGTTGTTCATATCGCATTAACTTTACATTATATGCAATAGGTCCTGCAATACTAAATCCTAAATAAAATGACACTTCCTCTTCTGATTCATATCCTTTGTTTGTTCCCCTTATTTTGCTTATTCTAATTGGCTCACCATGCTTATTTTTAAACACAATGTATGTACTTGAACCATCACTGCTAGTTGTGGTTGTTCCGCATAAACGCCGGAGTTTTTCTTTCGTTTTAATATGGCCCCATAAAGAATTATCAAACTGAGAGTCAGGATTCTCCCGTACAAAAATTTCCCACCGATGACACAAAGATTGTATTCCTTTACCCTTTGCAAGAAAAAACTGCGGTGTTGGCTGAGAGATATTACTTTCCTCCTTTACATGAGAACTTTTTTGTACATTTGACTTGTACTTCTGTTGCTTGAAATTTCTTTTTAAATATGAAAGTGATCTTTGTAACAGCGAATCATCATAAAATACTTTTCTTTCACCACTAGGCCACAAAAGCATACTAATGAAAAAATATGCTAAATCTACCTTCTCATTGCTTGCAGAGATTATCTTCTGACAGGTTTTAAGTATATCACTTTCGGAATCATGATGTTGACCACCCATTATTCCCAAAGCAACATTAACACAAATTTCGTTTGCAAGATCATTTGAATCTTTAGCTTCAATAGTCATGATATGTTTTTTGATTGTTATTAACTTGCCTGTAATTTGCCTTGCTAGATGTTTGTTCCCACAATTCTTTATATGATTAAAAATGTTCATGTATGAATTTCCTTTTAGTGTCCATAACCTTCCTCTGTGAAATTCATCCCGGCTTCTTTGATCTGCACTTTCTAACTGATAATCAATTTCGTGTTCCCCATATATTTTAGTGAAATTTTCCAACATCCGCTCATGTCCATAGTGGAAACTTCGATAGAATCTGTGTTCCTTCAATTTATTTGAATTGTACCGAAATGCTTCTTCTGGTGCATAAAATGTGGTATTAAAACAAATGTTATCTTCTAAGACTTTAAAAGCATTATGACCTTGTTCTTTCATTCCTTTCAATCTTTGATGAAAATTTCTCCATACGTTTGATATTTCCTCTGGAATGAAATCCTTGTCTTTGAGATACTGTACGATATCACTTTCATCCATGGAACATTTGATGTTTTCCACCAAAAACCTTGTTATTTCGTTTATGGTGTAAATAGCATCATGGAATGGGTAGAGTAATTTTTGCGTGTCGGTCTCATCATCCCGTTTTCTTTGGGCGTGAAGAAATACTTCCAAAGACTCTAAAATAAGCTTTAAATTTTCAATTGCATCTTTTGGCTGAAAAAATTTTGAATTTGTCAAATGTCTAAATTTCTCTCGCAGGACAAGGCCATAAGTATGAAGGATATATGATAAAGAGTGTTTTGAAGATAAATCAACAGCTTCTTTGGCCCATAGTATAGCCTCATCATATCGTTTCCATTTTGAATATAACCGAGCTAAAGCTTGTGCTAACATAAAATCTTTGAATTTGTTGAAACCTAACTGTAATATTTCAGCAGCTTTTCCAAAATTATCTTCAGATTCACTGATTATCTCCAGAATTAAAGGACTAAATAGTGTGGTTTTCTCATCATCATACTCTTCCTTCTTCCTCCGCTTTAGCATTTCCAAAGTAAAATCTACCAGAAAATTTCTTCCATATGATGTACTTTGAAGTAAAGAACAATTGAGAAATTCCTTGGCAATGTCGGCCAGTTGTGCTTTTTCACGTTTCATGATTTCTATTATAAGTATTTTGCCAAGGCTTGGGTGTGCTATTCGAACTTGTCGTCCACTAGATTGCTCTTTTTCTTCTATGATTAATAAAATTCTCAGAGGGCTTGACAAACGATCTTCCCAGAAACACACCTTACTTCCCATTAACTCATCACAACATTCCAGCGGAACAAACACTTTCACTCCTCGTCTTGTTAAAGGCGCATATGTTGCCAGAAAAGAAACATATTTCATTAACTTGTATTCATTAGAGGAGTGATCAATGGTAGAAATTAAGTGTTCGATAGTGTTTTTGATGTACTCAGGATTAAACTCGGATCGCATTATCATGAATGATATTAAATGTTTGGGATTATAGTCATCTAGTTCTCTTCCAGTTTGCTCTAACTCATCAAATTTCTCTGCAAACCATGTCTTTTCCTTATGGCTAAGTTCCTGTCTAAGAAAGAATACATTCTGACTTTCATAATCATAATCAGTTAATTTTTCCTCCCTCTGACATATCATCAGAAGACAACCCATGCCTTTATTCAAACCGCGCTTTCTAAATTCTAAGTTAAGAAGTCTTGTAAAATCAGTTAATGAAAGTTCAGTTTGAATGTCATCCAATAAGAGGACAACAGGCTGTGGTAGTGATTCATCTGTGTTATTTTCCATGTACTGCCATAGTGAATATATATGCGAAATGGTCGTTTCTGATATTTTTTGAATCACACAGCATCTGTACTTGCGTCGGAAATGCCACAAAAGTTTATGTCCGAGGGTTGTTGCCCCTACTCCTGGTTCATGTGCAATAGTAAATGTGACTATTTTTCGTGTTTCTTCTTTTGCATGAAGTAGCAGATCTTGAGCTCTTTCTTGTAAATGATGGAATTTATGTCTTTCACAGACATGGTTTTCAAAATAGAAATTCCACCATGTCACATGTTTGCCTTTGTAAAATTGTAATTCTTGTTCTCGAGCAAATTGTTTCCGATCTTTAATGTTTTTGAATTTTTTGTTCTCACACTGATTGGCACTCAATATACTTAAGTTATCTAAACTATCTAATAATCTTTCATTAACATGCACAAGTGCCCCTGACGAACATGGCAACATACAATTCATCTTTTCATCATATCCCGTCAATGATGTTATTGTACTGTTTATGTGCTCCCATGGCATCCCTATGATTGATACTTTTTCCAGTTGTTCCTTATCTCCTTTAGATTCTTGTTGTATTATATCAGTAAAATCATCAAAAATTCGTTGATGTTCTGCAATGATAACAAGTGGTCCCCAACCAAAATTTCTTGTTATTTCATTAAATGTATCAATCAATCCATCATAGTCATTTGAAAAAAGGAGAACTAATATCACTGCTCTTCCTTTAGGAATTACAAAGTTTTGATTGAAAAATGAGACAGCATCACAAACACCAGCCGAATAAGATACATGCCAACCAGATCTGCTCAAGTGTGGTTTCTCTTCGAAGTAATCACTTCGTCCATTGGCAAATATCCACACTGTCTTGACATCATATGGTAAGCCTAACTTGTTAGCTAGTTCTTGTAAGTTTCCAGCATTTTCATTGAACAAACGTTCTGTTTGTAGAGTAGATCTTTCAGGATTTCGGTACATGTTACAAAGGCCATTTTTATCAGACATCTCATCAAAATCAAACACAGCAGTGAATTGAATTCGTTTGATAAAAGAGATACTTTCTGTCCATTTCTCATTCATTTTCTGTTCGTCCATGGGTTTTCCTAGCACAAGGATTGGCCATAATCGTTTATCAAAGCTATACGTCCCTCTTGTTAGAAGTCGCTCCAATTTTGAGGCCAACGGTTCCATTTTTGGCAAATTTTCATTTTTTTGTTGGTTTTCAAATAACTTTCTCTCTTTCACATTTTCTAGTAATTCTGCTTTGATAAAAAGTTGTTCTCGTTCATTTATAAGACGCTCTGTTGATGACCCGCTTCTCAAATAAAGCAAATGTTTATTTTCTATTGATTTGTTGGATAAATTTTTGATGTTCTTCAAATTTACTTTAAAATGATATTCTCTGCATCTATAGGATGATGGTTCTACATCTACTTCCATCACATAACGACAAATCTGTTCACCAGTTATTACTACTTTTACAAATATTGGGTTGGATACACATTTTTTAACAATAGCCACATTCTCGCTCATAAAGCATCTTGATATTCCATCTAGCAGTGCATCTGTATATTTTGATCTAGTATCATATCCAATCTCACTAATTTCAAAACCAACAATTTCACCATGTTTGTACTCTTCATCGTCAATGTTCTGAACAGAATCTGCTACTCCAAAATAAATGGTTCCATTTTTTCGTGCATTGAGACAACCACAAGCAAATCTTAAGACTTCCATTTGAAATTTAATGAGTCTTGCTTCCTTTGTTTTATTTACACAAGAGAAAAACGCTTTAAATTCTATACACCTTGTTGATAACGTTCCATCATTCTCTGGTTGGTGGAAAATTTTTCCTGCATGATACACTACATATTCAGAATTTTTCTTGAAATCTCTTGGAATCTGAATACAAACTTCTTGTCCTGTTCCTAATGATTTCTTTACATGCTTTTTCGCAACAGTTTTTGATGAAGATTGTTGATTTTCCTCATTTCTCCTTTGATTCAAAATTGGGTCCTCATTTTTCCTTTGATACAAAATAGGGTTCTCATTTTCCCTTTGGTATAAATTAGGGTTACTTTCAACAATTCTATGACCTGAATGATCAAAATCCTTCATTCTATCATCTGGCATTCTGGTTTCCGGTACTTTTTCAACAGTATTACCAATATTTACTGGAAATTCCTCACTGCTTAGATGAACTAATTTACTATTGCTAACTGAAGACCGTTGTTCACTGCATGTTGTTGGTACAGTTTCTTTAATAAACCCATCTGAATAGTCTTCTGGATTGAAAATATAGTATTCTTCTGAAGAATGAAAGGAAAATGGAAAACTACTTGGTTTTTTTGGATGCTTTGATAAAGGTGTCATGAATCCTCCACACTGCTTTTGTAGAAGACTTCTACTAACCAAAAGAATAGCGGTCTCAAATTTTAATATAGCAGAAAGTTCCTTATCCATAACAAATGCAAGTTTACATTGCGCTGGGAGCTGTACTTTTTTTTTCTTGTTATAATTATACACGCCTGATTGTCTACTCTCTGTAAACATATCCCTTTTGCTTGGTGGAAGTAGATTTAGCCATTGGTCCATATTCTTGCCAATTTGTTTCCAAAGACCACTTTGTTGTTGCTTTTCTGTGAATTCATCTTCACAACTTAATAAAAAGAAAACAAAATTTTTCTCGAGTTCATTCACATTTGTCCATCCTCCATGGAGGATACCTAATTTGCATGGCTTGCAATTGCTTTCCTGCACTTTGTTTAATCGAAGTAAACAGCACAGAGTACGTTCATAATCACTTTTGGTAGAATCGTCGGCGAAAGCATCTGGAACAGGGTAATCCATTGCTTCACTAACTTCTTCAGCAGTACAGTTTTCTTCCTGAACTGGTTTTAATAGTAAATTTTCTTCTTCTGTCAACTCTTCTGAACAAGTAGTTTTCAACTGAGTTGCTTTTTGCCCACCATGTGGAATACTAAATTCTTCATTGCGTTTTAAAATAATTTTTTTGAAGTACATTCCTTTTATATTTAAATCTCTGAAGTCGTATTGAAACTGTTTTTCATCAATGTAACTGAAAAACACATACCCATCGATGTGTCTGTCGACAATACACTGACATAAATGACTGATAGTTTGATCATTCACTGTCAGAATTCTCTTAATGAATCCTGAAATTTCCTCTGCTGTATAATTCATTAATGGATTTGAAATTCCTTCATTGATTTTATCCCTAAAACCTAAGATTTTTCTTGCAAGTCCAACTGGTAGTTCTGTATCTAATATAAAGGACTCTATGTCGCCTATATCATAAGAAAATAATGTTTGTCCATCCAAATCAGTAAGAATACTAAACTTTTCCAACACCACATCATTTATACCAACTTCTTTCTTTAACCACTGCTCAACATCTCTTTCTGAGCTACCTGTAGTCACACCTGAAACAAAACATTAAAACACTTGATACAAATAAAACAAGATGTGTTTGTAAAACAGTGATGGTTCCCATATGGCAGCAAAGATGGCCATATTTAAAAATTTTCAAAAGTAAATCAAACCAAAAGGTCAAGGTCATGAGATAAAAAAAACGTTGGTACCAAAAGAAAGGTCTTGTCACAAGGAATACTCATGTCAAATATGAAAACCCTATCATCATCCATTAAAATGTTATGGCCAAGATCATCCATTCAAATGTTATGACCCAAGATTAAAGTTTTTTGCAAATAGCGGACAAAAAACTATATGCCCCAAATCTCTGATTGTAACAAGTATCACTACTTCCATGGGCTATGAAATCTAGAAAAAATTTCCTGTTCTTACTTATTTTCAGCAACAGTATATTTAAAACAAGATGCATTCTTAAAACTTCACTGCCCTCAAAAGTGCATACACTGATTTTCGAAAGGCTTTAAACAAGAGGCCCATGGACCACATCGCTCAACCGAGTCACCTTGGCCCATATCTGAAGACTTTCCAGACATATTTGCATGTAAAACCTTAGTCCCTATTATGGCCCCCAACTACCCCTTGAGGCCACGATTTTTTGCACACTTGAATCTACACATCAGAAAGCTTTCATGTAAATGTCAACTTCAACTTCTTTGGGCCAATGGTTCTTGAGAAGAAGATTTTCCCTACGGGGGGGGGGGGGGGGGGGGGGGCATGATTTGAACAAACTTGAATCTGCACTATGTCAGAAAGTTTTCTTGTAAATATCAGCTTTTCTGACTCAGTGGTTATTGAGAAGAGGATTTTTCCTAAATATTTGTATGTAAAACTTTGATCCCCTATTGTGGCCCCATCCAACCCCCGGGGCCCATTATTGCAACAAACTTGAATCTGCATTATGTCAGGAAGCTTTCATGTAAATCTCAGCTTTTCTGGCTTAGTGGTTCTTGAGAAGAAGATTTTTAAAGTTTTTCCCTATATATTTGTATGTAAAACTTTGATCCACCCCTTGTGGCCTCATCCAACCCCCGGGTCCCATTATTGCAACAAACTTGAATTTGCATTATGTCAGGAAGCTTTCATGTAAATCTCAGCTTTTCTGGCTTAGTGGTTCTTGAGAAGAAGATTTTTAAAGTTGTTCCCTATATATTTGTATGTAAAACTTTGATCCACCCCTTGTGGCCCCATCCAACCCCCGGGGCCCATTATTGCAACAAACTTGAATCTGCATTATGTCAGGAAGCTTTCATGTAAATCTCAGCTTTTCTGGCTTAGTGGTTCTTGAGAAGAAGATTTTTAAAGTTTTTCCCTATATATTTGTATGTAAAACTTTGATCCACCCCTTGTGGCCCCATCCTACTCCCGGGGGCCACGATTTGAACAAACTTGAATCTGCACTATGTCAGAAACTTTTCATGTAAAAATCAGCTTTTGTGGCTCAGTGGATCTTGAGAAGAAGATTTTTAAAGATTTTTCCTATTTATTTGTATGTAAAACTTTGATCCCCTATTGTGGCCCCCATCCAACCCCCGGGGCCCATGAGTTGAACAAACTTGAATCTGCAATATGTCAGGAAGCTTTCAGGTAAATTTCAGCTCTTCTGGCCTAGTGGTTATAAGTATAATATATATATATATATATATATATATTCTTTTAAAGAAAAAATTATACTAGTCCGAGATCGGGCTAGTGGCTAGTGCAGAAAAAATGCTACAAGTATGACAGAAATTTTACTAGAAATCGGGCGTCGGTCTAGTATTTTTTGCCCAGAATGGTTCATACTAGACTTCATTCATTTTCTTACTTAGATTTGCGGAAGACCCAAAGAAATAATTTATAATACCTCAATTTGAAACATTGAATTAATAAAATGACATTCTTTTTCTTACAGGAGATAATTTGTAAATGTAATATGTATGTTGGAACTAAGTGATTTCATTACATTTTTATGTTAAAAATCTTTTTACTTCTGGATTGGCTTACCAGTCAAGGGTTCTTGCATTCCACCTCTACCCTTAATTGAGACAAAAATGTTATCGTATGGCTGAAAGTTGATTGAACTAGCTGTCCTTTGCATATCCTTTCCCTTGTACATCAGTAACTGTAATTTAGCTGGAATTCCAAATTCTGTCCTTATTTTTTCTTTCAAGTTAAATAAGGAATTTTGTTTTGAATCAATCTCCATAACAGTCATTTTTTGTCTATACCACAGACAAAGTGGAATTTCATGGTAATGAATGTGCTTTTGTTTGTCTTCACAAAGACACTGAGCAGTTTCTGGGTTTTTTAATTCCTTTGAACAATTTCCTTTAGAATCCTCTATATTACGTCCAATTTCAATTGCAGTTGTCTTCCCCTGTAAAGATATCAAACTTCAATTGATCACTGTTCGTTATTTTTGCCTTTCATGGATTACTTTATAGTGTTACCGTTGTTTTTATCATTAATAAACCTAATATCTTTCATTCTATTTCATTTCTTGGTGAAAACAATGCAATCACCATCTAACATATCTTTAAAGCAGGCCTAATAAATATGATATGCAAGTGACCCTTCTATCACATCAAGAAATTGATTTTAAAGGCAAATGTCTATTAATTTTGTGTGATTGATTGATTGATTGATACACACTTTACAGTTTTTCAGTTATATGGTGGCGCCCAGTATTTTATTGGTGGAAGAGAGAACCTAGATACAATGTACCTGGGAAGAGACCACTGACCTCCCGAAAGTAAACTGGGAAACTTTCTCACTTACCGACGCGAGTGGGATTCAAACTCCCGCCGACCAGAGGTGAGAGGCCGTGTGATTTTGAGCCCAATGCTCTAACCACTCGGCCACAGAAGCCCCTAACTTTGTGTGCATTATGTATATGGGTGTGTGGGTTTCCACAATTGGAAAATAAGGTAAGTTGCAAAATATTCTTACTAGTTATGCTTTGCAATTTTACATTATATCCAAAGGCATAAATTTAGTAGAAGGTTAATTATTATTCTACATGGTTATATCAATTACAAGTTGTGAAACGTTTTTTGAAAGAAAATTTTCATTTGTGATGTTAAAAATTAAAAATCAAGGTATGCACCCAGGGGTGCATGAGCCGAGTTGCATGGGATACATTGTAAAGTCAGGAATGATGTGGCATATTTATAATTGTGAAGAACTAATTTCAGTTTTAAACTTTTCGAGTTACTGTCCAGAAACCATATTTGTCTGAAGTTTTGAATCTATTTTCGGTCACTGTGACCTTGACCTTTGACCTTTTTCTTTAAAATCAATAGGGGCCTTGCTTTGCTGATATCCAACAATATATCCAAGTTTCATTTGATTCAAATTAAAAAAAAATTCGAGTTATCCTTCGGAAACCAAAATTTATTGGTATTTTAAATCTATTTTCGGTCACTGTGACCTTGACCTTTGACCTATTTTCTCCAAAATCAATAGGGGTCTTCCTTACCTGGTACCCAACAATATATCAATGTTTCATTTGATTAGATTGTAAACTTTTTAAGTTACATGTATCATCCAGAAACCAATTGTTGACGCCCAACCGCCAGCCCGCATCACCAAACCAATAGCCGAGTTCAACTTCATTGCAACTCGGCTAAAAATATAGCTCATTTAATGTTGACAACCAAAATTTGGACTGTCTGAATGTAAGGATAAGAGCAATATCTTAGCTTTGAATTTGTGGTACGTAAACAAAGACTCAAGTCTTTTTATGTAAACAAACCAACCAGTGAAACGTTAATTTTGTAATTCAAAGCAACTGTATTTTGTACAATACGCCAGTTTCGAGATACGAAATCTTTTGTATAGGAGGTGCATTTAGTGGAACTTTGAATGCCTAAGTGGGACAGAGTGGATATACAGCCAACGAGGAAGATGATGAAATGAATTAAAAGTGGCTTCTCTTTAAATATGTAAATGTGGGAAATACTAAATACTATCGAAAGAAATGGTTTACCGAAATGAAAACATACAAACAATATCATATTTGCAAGAAATATCTTGGATATGGTACTTATGACGAACGAAATAACGTGATAGGATAAGAATTCTATCTATTTAATTACTTCCTAAATACTTATCACTTACTTAGTTTGTGTATCAGTCAAATTCGGGTTATCAAACAGAGTATGAGAAACTTACTGAGTACATTCACTTACATTGTGATGAATATCTGTCTCACTCCCGCATGTGAACAAATTCTTTAGCGCCTTACTATGTACGAGAGTTCTCCAAAGGGAAATAACTCGGACGTATCTCGAAACCGGCGTATTACAAATTTTAACTTTTAAATGACACATTTTACCTAAAGGATACTTGAGATGTGATAAATATAATAAACTTGGATCAACATCCATTTATTTTGAAAACTCGTAAACAATAACACACCTTAATCTTTGTATCCAAAACAAATAATAAACTCTCTATAATGAACTTCCGTCATGATGAATAACTTTAATAATTTTTTGTGAAACCTTCTAAAACATATTAGACTGTAGATTTTGATTATTTAAAGTGAAATACAAAGTTTGGAGGAAAATCGTAAATCAGTCCCTTTAAAGCTTTGGGCAATTTTAAATTACCAACATATTCTATGATTTCATATAGTAAGCAATACACTCTAAAGGCTCATTTGATACTTAAAAGTAATTTTCACATGAGAGTTAATTAGTAGTAAATTTTTACCAATGAAAGGTGAGCATGAAGACAATGAACAATGATTAATCTCACAACTCCTATAAGCATTGCAAAACAGGGAATTGGGGGAAAATGGACCCCTGGACACACCAGAGGTGGGATCAGGTGCCTAGGAGGAGTAAGCATCCCAAGTCAAGTGGTCACACCCACTGTGAGCTCTTTATCTTGATAAATGTAAACAGTTATCCGTAGTCAGAATCAGTGTGCCAAGAATGGCTTAACAATCAGTATGAAACATGTTGAACTTCTGAAGAAAAAACAGGATCAATGTTTTTCAATACAAAACTGCAAATAAAATTAACAAGCCACACATTAAATAAAATTTTGGTGTAAATGAGTCCCCTTAAAACATTTCCCTTGTGAGTAACCATCAAAAATAGCAATATTCATGTTGAGCATATAATTTTCAAAATTGTGTAATGTTTGAAATACCTGAACACACATTTGTACCTCTGCCTCCACTTTCTTGAGAAATATGTTGAACTCGCCCTTTAATATGCAACAAGAAAATGTCAGTTATTTGAACTAAAAAAAAGAAATCTTTTTCTATTTTCAGAACAAGAGATCTATGCACTATTATGTTCATACTTGTTTCCTTGCTCGCATAGTCAGATAAAAACTGTAAGTACAAGAGCTACACTTATGCTGAAAACAACATATTCAGTAATGCAACAAAAGTACGTCAAACGGTACATCATCTCCTGAAGATGTACCAATGTACTAAGTTTGATGTCTGTCAAGCAAAGGGTTCTCAAGATATTGAGCGGACAGTATATTATTATGTCCCGTTTGACCTTTGACCATGTGACCTCAAAATCAATAGGGATCATCTTCTCCTGTAGATGTACCAGTGAACCAAGTTTGATGTCTGTCAAGCAAAGGGATCTCAAGATATTGAGCGGACAGTATATTCCTATGTCCAGAGTAGACTGACCCTTGACCTTTTGACCTGAAAAACAATAGGGATCCTCTTCAACTCATAACCAACCCACATATGAAATATCATTATGATCAAGTGAATGGTTCTCAAGATATTGAGCAGACAACATGTGGTCTACCGACCGACCAACATACCAACCGACTAACAGGTGCAGAACAATATGCCCCTCTTCTTTGAAGGGGGGCATAAAAAACAATCGCAGTCAATGGGGCCTTAATTCACGCAAAAAGGTCCTACATCGGTTAATTGCACCACGGTAGATATGATCCTTTTGATGTTAAATTTAGGACATACGTTACAACAACAATTTTCGGGGACTTGAGGGCTGTTTTGACATTTTCACTGTCACAGCAGTGGTGCGTATGCCCATGAAAATTTCATTGTGATAATGAATCTGCAATTCACAAATCTGAAAATGTTCAATTTGTCCATGGGCACAACTGCCATCATGCTCTTTGAAAAGCTAATGCTGTCAAAATTTACTACAATGTGAGAAAACGGTGTTATTTGCTAAATAGATCTAATTTAAAGAAAAGTATACAGTAAAATTCAGAAACTTCATGATTTGGAGATATTTGAGTGCATATATAGACAAAAATATGACCACAAATTGATAACTTTTCCCCCGGCATTTTGAATCTTGCTATGGGTCGATTCCTCGAGCAAATCCATATCATCCTGATCACAACATACTGGTATATATATTTTTCATTTCGAAACAAGAAACACTGATGCCTCACATATGGCAGCAAAGTAAGTATGCTTCCCTAAGGAAAGTCTTGTCACAAGGTATTCCATGTGATATATGAAAGATTCAAAAGTTATAACCAAGGTTATAAAGTTTTTCAAAAATAGGTCAAACTCCAAGGTAAAGGTTGCAAGGTCAAAAAGTTTGGTACAAAAAGAAAGGAACACACAGCCATGTAAAATATAAAAGTCCTATCACCATCTATTCAAAAGTTAAGCTTAAGCTAGGCCAAGGTTTTTACACATAAACATACATACAGACAGACCAAGCACTATATGCCCCCAATTACAGATGCATAGAAATTTTAGAAATGTTGTGCATGACCATAAACTACAGCATGAAAAGTCTGACTTACCAATGTCAATGAGCTGTATTTATCAAAATCATGGTTTGAGACAACATTGGGTTTTTTCCTCTTCTTTTTCTTTCTGTTGTCTTTGACTTGCTGAACTTTCAAAATTGAGTTCATATTTTTCCATCGAAGTTTTGACATTGGAAATTTGTCTTTTGGTCTCTTTTTTCTTATTTTTGCTTCATGATGAGGAATATCCATCCAAAATGAGCTTGCTTTCTTCCTATATGACTGATAAGGCAGGTGACAGTTAATTTTGACATTTTCAATTTGTCAGTTATTCTCAACATGTACCATATCAGATTTCCAGTCTAACTCTTTCCCCTTAAATCCAGACAAATCTTTCACTTGCAATTCTGTTCCATTAATTCTCCAAATCTTCAATTAAAAAATTAACTAAATTAGCATGTTATCATGATACTTTAAACAACAAAATATAATTTGCATCATAATTGCATGAAAAATGGCAGAGTTGCAAACTCTATAAGGTAACAGCATGAAAAGGGAAAGTTCTGCACACTAAACAAGAACCATAGCTTGACTGGTCAAGATTTCATAAGATGAAGCACACTGATAGAGTATAATTGTTTTAGTAACAAAGAGTCCCATGGACCAAATCATGGATCTGAGTTACCTTGGCCTTGCTATTAACTTTAAGGTCAAGTTCAATCACAAGGTCAATTAAACGTCTTGAAAATAAGGCCTTGCCATAAAGAGCCTATGTATATAAAATATGACTCTATTTTCAGTTCACCATGATGATGCAAGAGGTTAGACCTTGACTGAGTTGCTTCTAAATAGTAATTGACATATTGTATCAAACTTTTCCCTGAAAATCACAAGTGATGTGGCTTAAATTGTGACAGTAACTCTGAAATTACGTAAACTGTTTCATTGATTGATTTTTTTTCAATAACAATTAAGAGTTATACGATCAGATTAGGGTGCAACGATACGCTTGCTTCATGATATGATATATATCATGATACAGACTAATGATGATACCATATGTATCACGATAATTCAATGATGCTATGAATAATAATAATTGACCCCCACAAAAAATTGTTCTTGTGTTCTTGAACTATACTCAAACTTCTTGAACGGTTCCAGAACTGTTCAACAATCTTTTCAAGAACTTTTATCATCACTTAGGAACCTATAAAGAACTGTTCACAAACTCCAAAATTTTAAAAATAATATTGAAATGTTTTTGAACAAATAAAGAATAGTTTGAGAATTAAATTGTTCTTAAGTAATTCTTTAAAATAAAGGAACTGTGGTGTGATGCTGAACAATGGATTTTGGAACAGTTTCATATCCCTGTAAATTTTGACAAGCTTACTGTACTAATTATTTGGTAAATACTATAGCTGTAATAGACATGTATAAATTTCAAAATTAAAAGAAATGTTTCATTGTAAATGTTTGGTAAACATATCAGAAGAATAACAAGCTTTCTGTCATATTTTAACTTTATATGCATGTACCCTCTACCCTTTAATCTATTGTGACCTACATTTTGATTGGTTAATTTGAATTTTGAATTTCGAAATTCAAATCTCGTATTCTGAATTTCTGATCTTGTATTTTGAATTTCGAATCTCAAATGAGCCTCCTGGGCTTTTGTATAATTCACCTTAAAGTTTCCTTTTTTCATTGATATGATTTACAGATTAACATTTTGTCCAAATACATGTGTATATATGTTACTCACACAATGAAATAATCTAAACTGTATACCAGAGCAGATCTCTGAAATCTTCACAGGACTTTATGACTCTTATATATGCACCGTAAATTGAGTTCATTTAAATGTAACAGCTATATGAAGCATGACACGCCAACATCCCATGGATATATATAGGTAAGCAATTTACAGTGTATTTTATAGACTGTCAATCTTGTTCTAGACAGGGCTCGACCCTCACTTACAGTTTACTAAGGCATCATAAATTAGAGTTAGGATCTTGTATATTAGATTATTTCAACTTATTTTGATTTGATTCTTATAATTTCTTTAATTCTTATATGACTTCACATTGTGGAATCTGATTGCCACTCAATATTCTGTTGATCCTCATTTACTTTTATTCTACATTGATTAAATTATAAGGGTAGCATATTTGACAATTTTGAATTAAAAATCTTCCAAAGGAATGTAGTTCATGAATATATATTTCTTTTGTTTACAGTGTGTTGTAGGGAGTTTACTCACACTAGGATTAAATAAGAAATCGCTAAAACGCATCAAAGATGCGTATGGCCGAGTTGCAGTTTGGAAAATTATGCACGCTTGCATTCACGAAAAAAAAAACATGCACGTATTTAACATAATTTATAAGTATGAAGCTTTGAATGGCTGCAATAGGTATTTAGTGTGATAATGACCTTGACCTTTGGTCTTTGGATTTCAAAAGCAACATGAATCTTGAATGCCATCAGGATTTAAAGTCTGATAAACATGCACCAGCAAGTACATGCATGTACATAAGTTAGAGGCAAGCTCAAATCTACAGTATATAGTGAAAAAGAGACCTTGACCTTTTGACCTCAAAATAAATAGGAACCTTCTTCTTTTGGATGTGATCAAAAATATGCAAGGCTGACAAAGATGCACCAAGTAGTATGAAAGTTAAGACTGGACAAGCTCAAATCTCTCGCATTTAGTGACAAAGTGACCTTGACTTTTGCCCTTTTGACTCAAAATAAATAGGAACCTTCCTCTTTTGGATGTGATCATGTTATGTAAGTTTCACAAAGATGCCCCTAGTAGTATGAAAGTTAGAGACCGGACAAGCTCAAATCTAGGGCATTTAGTGACAAAGTCACCTTGACCTTAGATAGAATGTTCTATCGTTAAAATGATAATGTCCTACGGACCCGGTTAGGGTTTGTCCCAAGACACAGTTAGATTATTCTAACTACCTTGACCTTTGACCTCAAAATAAATAGGAAACTTCCGCTTTTGGATGTGATCATGATATATTTTTATGTAAGTCTCACAAAGATGCACCAAAAAGTATGAAAGTTAAAGACCAGACAAGCTAATTGTGGATGCCGCCCGCCCGCCCGACTGGACACCCATCCTTTGCCAATTTAAAAGCCGAGATTTGCTACGAAACTCGGCTAAAAACTTAATTTACTTGGTGAAATTGGATTTTTATGCTTTTAGAAATCTATTTGATAATAGCTAGTTTGAAGTAGCTAAATATAATCATGTTATTAGGCTATTTCATATTTATAGTTTTATCAATCTGTATATCTAAATATAGAGATTGTACTGGACCAGTTGATATTCCTCCGATGTTGAGCAGTGTGTAAACATAGCTAGTCTTTGGTATCTTTTTTTTATTATTATAATTCAAATTGTATATTTTTTTCAGAGTGTTGCCTGTTCTTCGTGAAAGTCAGATACAGGTAAATGTGAATATTTCCAAAATCAGTTTATTCAAGTTTAAACGAAGAACAACACTTTATCCAATCCATGCCCTGAATTAAACCCAAGTGAGCCTATTGAGGCTGACATGTGTTTGTGAGTACAGCATTACATGAAAAATGGATGAAACTGATAATTGAGTTGTTGTGGATGAAACCGATAGTTGTTTCCAAATACTGAATAAGTGAAAGATTCAACTTCTGTGGTTATAGATGTCTGGTTTCATCAATTTTCAGTGATGAAATATGATCTGTTCAATTGTTTACGGAGCTTAATTTAATTCATAACTCTGAAAGTTTATAAGGATATAACATAAATATTACATTTCACAGGAATTAAAGTATGTGCTTTGTAGTACTTGTTTTGGTAAAGTCCAATACCCATTTAATTCTTGAAATGTTCTTATAACATGTTCATGAACTGTCCTTAGTTTGTTCATGCATTTTAATTACCAGAACTGCATGTTCCTGAAAGATCACATGAGACAATCATCTAACATTTCAGGAATTTACCAGAATTATTCAAGAACGTTCTTGTGCAGTTCATATCATGATTCTAATTTGGTGTTCATGAACTGTTCCATAAACAGTCTTTAATTTGTTCATGCATATTACCTGAACTGTTCCTGAAATAACCAATGAGACAAGAATTTAACATTTCAGGAAATTACCAGATTTATTTTAAAAGACCACCTCGGTTCTTGATCAGTTCAACAACATTTTTAAGTTCTTCATTGGTTCTTGTTAATCAGTCCTTAAAAATTCCATGTTCTTGAACATCTTGACTTCAGGTGCTGTTCCTGAAATGTTAAAGTCTTGTCTCATTTGTTATTTCAGGAACACCACCTAAAAAGTTCAAGAACTGCGAGTTACAGTTTAAGCATGTTCTAGAATAATTATTCAAGAGCAATTCGTGAAAGGTTGTAGATAATTCAAGAACTGTTCAAAAAGGTTTTGCAGGGGAATCGGAACAATACGTAATTTCCGAGTTGCCCAATAGTTCTTTCCCTTTGTGGAACTCTTACGCACAGTGAGACGCAAAACATATTTATCTTCCACACGCGGTGGGTACAAATGCTTATCGCTGCCTTCATATATTGCCTAAAGGCCGATTATCAGACATTATGCAACCACCCAAACTGTAGGGACACTCAATACTAGTAAGTTTATTAGTATTTGATAATAAAATAGCTCAAACAAAAATCGATAATCACCATTTTTCTTTGAATAAAATATCACTCGTGCAGAGGAGGAAATAACAAAATAATTTCATATTTAATTTGATTGCCTAATTCAAACAAATATTGTTCTTGATATGGTCAGTTTAATGTATACCAACGGCTGATATAAGCAGAATTTACACTTTCATTACTTTTATCCGTATTTACATAGCTAGTCTATAGTATATGTATACATCTTGTACCCACTCAAGCGTTCAACAGAACACTGAACGTACCTCCATCACATAAGAGCTGATATCTCGGAAGTTGCGTATTACACTGCTATTGGTATCATTTAGATGCACTTTACAAATACAACTGCATGTCTTTCTTTAAAAAGATCAAAACAGCAACATGATCTACTGGTTTCTTCCTTTGCACAGAATTTAAAATGCTCCCAGATTTATAGGTCGCAGTGGGAGCAATAATTCAGTGACACGGTCGGCACCACATTTTCCATTACTGGAAGCCATTTTTGCAACATAATTTTAAACTCAAATAAGACATGCAGCTCAAATTAATCTGGACCGAGAATACCGAACCACAGTAGAGTGTAAAGTATCGTGAATCCAATCATATACCATCTCACGGTTGATCATTGCACCCTTATGATCAAATGTTCACCCCCCCCCCCCTTATTCCTAATTCCTTCATAGGTTTAAACAATTGTGAATTATTACAAAGTTAAAAAAAACTGGAGACCAACGTACACCCTAAGATTAAAATTTCGGAGGATTCTCACGAGTGGATACCATGTGGTATTGAATAGGGTCTGGATCCAAAGTTAAAACTTAAAGATAAAAAAAACAGATCACATACACATCATGAGAATGCGATTTCAAATCTATTTGGTCGACCGGTTTTGACCTTAGATGGTCATCATCAGAACAAGTAAAATACTGAAATTTAGCTACTGGGGAGTAAATTTTGGCTAACGTTATCAAATAAAAACAGATTCCAGAGTGATGTTACTATAAACAAAGAAACAATGGTGCATGACAACAAACATGTGAATCAAATGTGTTAAAATAGTTGGATTTTTTTTTAAACTGATAAGTGTTTTTTACAGGGATGGACATATAAACAATTTAATTAAAGAGTCCATAAATTTCATAAATCTTCACAGTTCTGATTTTAAACGGGTGTATAAAAATTGATTTGTATAAAAGTTTAATTTTTGTTATTCAAGTAACAAAAATACTGACCAGTAATTATTTGTTCCGGCCAGTAAATTTCATCAATTCACCCATCCCTTTGACCAGTGAATTCTTTGTTTAATTTCAAGAAGAGACCCACAGGCCTTATCGGTCACCTAGCTGAATACTAATGAAAAAATATCACTACTTCCATGGGCTATGAAATCTAGAAAAAAAAATCCTGTTCTGAATATCTAAGCTAAATTCTAATGTTCAGCAACAGTATAAACAAGATGTGTTCTTAAAACTTCACTGCATGCCCTCAAACGTGCATACACTGATGAAAGGCTTCAAATAATAGGCGTATTAGCATTAAAATATCAAAAGATATGACTAATTTGGACTCATCCTAAAGTCATAACCCTGGGTTATGAAATTCACCATTTCTTGTACATCCTTTTCTGCTATCTCTAAATATGCATTTAGATTTTATACAGTATCAGCAAACTTACACGTACAAACTATATACTAAGTTTGGCCCCACCCTGGGGTCAGAACCCTTACTCTGGATAATATCAAATTTACAATTTTGGTAAAAGATTACTTGCTCTATCCATTTAGCACTATATACCAAGTTTGGCCCCACCCTGGGGTCAGAACCTCTACCCCGGGGATCATGAAATTTACAATCTATGTCCCCCTTGTTCCAAATATGCTTCATACCAAATACGAAAAAAAAATTGGAATGATATAGTTATCAAGAAGAAGTTAAAAATGTCTATTGTTCACACATTTAATAACTGACCATTTTGGCCCCACCCTGATACCAAAACCCCAATCCCTGGGATCATCAAATTTACAATTTTGGTGAAGGACTACCTGCTCTTTCTAAATATTATTTAGTGTCAATATAGTATCAACAGCACTAAAGTCTAAAAGAAGATGTAATTTAAGTGTTTTACACATAAACACTATATACCAAGTTTGGCCCCACCCTGGGGTCAGAACTCCTACCCTGGGGATCATGAAATTTACAATTTTGATAGAGGCCTTCTTGCTCTCCATCACAATGCATTTAGTTTTTCTTACATGTGTGTGCATGGTTCTTGAGAAGAAGATTTTTGAAAATTGGTCAATTTTGGGCAGTTTTTGCCCTGCCCCCAAGGCCCCAGGGATGCAGGAATCTGAAATTTACAAGTTATGTTCCCCTTGTTCCAAATATGTTTCATACCAAATTTGAAAAGAATTGGAATGATAGTTATCAAGAAGAAGTTAAAAATGTATATTGTTCACACATTTAATAACTGACGATTTTGGCCCCATCCTGATACCAAATCCCCAACCCCTGGGATCATCAAATTTACAATTTTGGTAAAGGACTACCTGTTCTTTCTAAATATCTATTTACTTTATTTAGAATCAAAAGCACTAAAGAAGATGTTATTTAAGTGTTTTGCACATAAACACTATATACCAAGTTTGGCCCCACCCTGGGGTCAGAACCCCCTACCCCGGAGATCATGAAATTTACAATTTTGGTAGAGGCCTTCCTGCTCTACATGACCATGCATTTAGTTTTTCTTACATGTGTGTGGTTCTTGAGAAGAAGATTTTTGAAAATTGGTCAATTTTGGGCAGTTTTTGCCCCACCCCTAGGGCCCCAGGGGTGCTGGAGTCCTGAAATTTACAATTTATGTCCCCCTTGTCCCAATGATGCTTCATACCAAATTTGAAAAAAATTGGACTGGTAGTTATTAAGAAGAATTTAAAAATGTTCAATTGTTAACGCACGACGGATGACTCACGACGCACAACGATGGACGACAACCAATTGCAATAAGTCACCTGAGTTTACTCAGGTGACCTAAAAACTCTGAAACTAGAATGTGATTTGGCACATCTAGAATTCGATTACAGGGGCTTCTGTGTATCTTCGTTTACTAATATTACAATTAAAACAAAACAGGGAAAAGTAAATTTATATATAATCCAAATCAATAATAATTTTTACCAGAATCTCAGCATTCTTGCAATCTTGGGATGTCTGTATTTATGGACATCAAATTTACACCAATGATCACCAAGTTGAGATCTCATTTTGGTATCAGAAATTGAGCCTTAATATATTGGCTCACATGAGCAAATTCAATCATTAATTTCACAATCACTGATCATACATACTTTTTCAATGACAAACAATGTGGAATTCTTGTCAAATAATGTCACCTCTGCACACCCCTGTAAGAGATTAGACATGTGAGTGAAACAACACACAACAATTAAATCTACTCTTTCCTGTCTCTTAGGTTTCATATCATTTCTATTGTATTACATGTACTTCAATCTTAACCATGAAATGAAAAATAGTGGAATTAAAACAGAGGCCCACAGGCCTTATCGGTCACCTGAATACTAGTGAAAAAGTATCACTACTTCCATGGGCTATGAAATCTAGAAAAAAAATCCTGTTCTGAATATCTAAGCTATATTCTAATGTTCAGCAACAGTATAAAACAAGATGTGTTCTTCAAACTTCACTGTCCTCAAAAGTTCATACACTGATGAAAGGCTTTAAATAATAATAAGTGCATTAACATTAAAACATCAAAATATATGAATAATGTTGACTCCTAAAGTCATAACCCTGGGTAGTGAAATTCAGTATTGTTTGTACATCCTTTTCTGCTATTCCTAAGTATGCATTTAGATTTTATAAAATATCAGCAAACTTACACATAAATATTATATACTAAGTTTGGCCCCACCCTGGGGTCAAAACCCTTACTCTAGGGAAAATCAAATTTACAATTTTGGTAAAGGACTACCTGCTCTATCCATTTAGTTTCAATTTAGTATCAAAAGCACTAAAGAAAATGTTATTTAAGTGTTTTACACATAAACACTATATAACAAGTTTGCCCCACCCCCTCCCCGGGTCAGAACCCCTACCCCGGGGATCATGAAAATTTTCAATTTTGGTAGAGGCCTTCCTGCTCTACATGACCATGCATTTAGTTTTTCTTACATATGTGTGGTTCTTGAGAAGAAGATTTTTGAAAATTGGTCAATTTTGGGCAGTTTTTGCCCTGCCTCTAAGGCCCCAGGGGTGCAGGAATCCTGCAATTTACAATTTATGTTCCCTTTGTTCCAAATATGTTTCATACCAAATTTGAAAAGAATTGGAATGATAGTTATCAAGAAGAAGTTAAAAATGTCTATTGTTAACACATTAAATAACTGACCATTTTGGCCCCAACCTGACACCAAAACCCCTTCCCCTGGGATCATCAAATTCACAATTTTGGTAAGGACTACCTGTTCTTTCTAATTATCTATTTACTTTCAATTTAGAATTAATAGCACTAAAGAAAATGTTATTTAAGTGTTTTACACATAAACACTATATAACAAGTTTGGTCCCGCCCTGGGGTCGGAACCCCCTACCCGGGGGATCATGAAATTTACAATTTTGGTAGAGGCCTTCCTGTTCTACATCACTATGCATTTAGTTTTTCTTACATGTGTGTGGTTCTTGAGAAGAAGATTTTTGAAAATTGGTCAATTTTGGACAGTTTTTGCCCCGCCCCATGGGCCCCAGGGGTGCTGGAGTCCTGAAATTTACAATTTATGTCCTCCTTTTCCCAATGATACTTCATACCAAATTTGAAAAGAATTGCACTGACAGTTATTAAGAAGAAGTTCAAAATGTTCAATTGTTAACGCACGACGGACGACGACGAACGAAACCCAATTGCAATAGGTCACCTGAGTTTACTCAATAATAAAAAGGTAATGAGCTGCAATCACACAAAAGTATTTTACAACAATTCGTTAGAAGTCATTTCCTCAGTTTCTTAGCTCAACTTCAGAAGATACTATAACTGTTTAGTTTGATGCTAAATGTATCGCCTCAATTATATCATAAAGTTTCTTAACCATATCCAATTAATATTTTGATATTTAGAATGAGATATTGGAAAGGACTACATTTTGTGGCAGAAGTAGTTTTATTAAAAACACTAATCTACATGATTTTACCATATTTCTATATTTCATCTAAAATATTTTTACACAGATTTCAGTTTTGTGATACATGTACAAATGCAAGAGACTTATACAACTTTAAATCTTGTACAATTTATGAATGTGGTTGAAATAATTTTTCAAACAGCACTGCAGGGGTGTACAATCAAAAACAAGAAATGTTTGTAAAACATATATAGCAACCCCCCCCCCCCCCCCCCCCCCGGTGCAAAATTGAAAAAAGGTTATGCACATGCATCATTCAATATATATAGTAGTGCCAAACCAATTCGAGATATTGAGCATGTCACCTAGATATAAATAGGTGTCATCTACTCCTAAATTATGCTGTACGTACCAGTGTACCCAGTTTGGTGTCAATCAAGCAAACAATTCTTAAAATATAGGAGATAATATATTACTATGTCCAGTTTAACCCTTGACCTTTGACCATGTGAACCCAAAATTAATATGGGTTACAGTACCCGCAACGGTATTCTTGACATTCCTATCGTGTTCTATCGTGCATGTATCCTATCGTATCATGTTTTGCGTTTATCAGGTTTTCCATTTTCTATCGTGTTTTGCGTTTATCAGGTTTTGCCATTTTCTATCGTGTTTTGCGTTTATCAGGTTTTCCATTTTCTATTGTGTTTTGCGTTTATCAGGTTTTCCATTTTCTATCGTGTTTTGCGTTTATCAGGTCTATCGTGTATCATGTTTTGCGTGTATCAAGTTTTCCATTTATCGTGAAAATCGTGTAGCTTTGGAAACTATTGGGATTGTATATCAAATCTAATGAAAAAGTACGATACTTTTCGAAAGTTTTATTCGTTTTGTAAAAGAAGCTATACTTTTAGGAATCGAGAAAAGACAGTATATTTGAAGGAGAACATAAAGCTGTCGATTTTAAGGCAGAAGAAGAGCTATTTGTCTGTCCAGAAAGGGTGAAAACTTATCACAATTTCATTCTAAGTAGTCTAAAAAGTATAAGCAGTGGTTTGCCGAGCAAACCGAGGACAGTAAATCTGAAAGTTCCTTCATCTGAAGTTCATAAACATTTGCTTGTCTATAGAAACAATTATTTGTAATTAACACCTACAGAGAAATAGGAAGTTCCAATTTGAAAGGTAAAAACAATAAATTACCTTGTTTATTACATATATTTTAATAAAGGCTCTTTTTTTTCGACAGACAGATTAATCTGCTCTTAGATCATCGTTCATTATGTTAGAAACAAATAAGTATTCATATTTATTGTTATGTACCTACATTTTATGAAAAAAATACATTTGCATTTTTTTTATGCAATGATTATTTAACAATGTTACTGCTTAACTCTATAACAAAAGCATAGGGATTACCTCCCTTAAAACTGTTTTTTAAATACTTAACCATTTGATGATTTAAAGCTACAATTTACTTTTCTATACAGATTAAGATATATTCAAAATCATGAGAAAATAATGACTGAATATTTCTTTCCACGACAACATTAATTTTAAATCTACCTCTGCAATAAGTCAGAGTCTGACGTAAATTGCAATTGTAAGTGCTACGATTACAACAGGTTTCATGAAACACTCGTATATATGTACACTTCAAATTAAGTGACCGTAAATGTGTGTTCACGATCTACGATCGGTTAGTGAAACAGCTAGCTGTTAGAAGGCTTGCAAACTTCAAATTTCCAAGTTGATTTTTCCATGCCCAGTTTTTGCCAAAAATTAAATCATCATTTACAATATCAAATGTGCATGCTTACCTTTTCAGGATTCATTTCAATTCTTCTCACCTGGGCAACTTGAAAAATGAATTAAATAATTTGTTGATTTTACTGATCACAAAATTATCATTCAAGGGAAATAAGCATAAGCATTGATTAATATCATTGTGTAAAAGAAATTTTGCATGTACTGTAGACATACATGTATCTAATTTTGATGAGGATGAATTTTGTTATTTTTGTATTGATTTCGTGTGGATTAATTTTTGTTGTTTGAGATATCACTGAACAAGAGGCCCATGGGCCACATCACTCACCTGAGTCACCTTGGCCCATATCTAAAGATTGTCTTTATATATAAGTATGTAAAAATTTGATCCCCTATTGTGGCCCCATCCAACCCCTGGGGGCTATGATTTGAACAAATTTGAATCTGCACAATGTCAGGAAGCTTTTATGTAAATATCTACTTTCCCGGCCCAGTGATTCTTGAGAAAAATATTTTTAAAGATTTTCCCTATATATTTGCATGTAAAACTGTGATCCCTTATTGTGGCCCATCCTAGCCTTGGGGGCCATGATTTTAACAAACTTCAATTTGCACTATGTTAGGAAGTTTTCATGTAAATTTCAACTTTCCTGGTCCAGTAGTTTTTGAGAAGATTTTTAAAGATTTTCCCGATATATTTCTATGTAAAACTTTGACCCCCCCCCCCTATCCCTTGTGGGCCCATCTTACCCCCGGGGGTTATGATTTTTACAAACTTGAATCTGAACTATGTTAGGAAGCTTTCATGTAAATATCAGCTTTTCTGGCTCAGTAGTTCTTGAGAAGAAGATTTTTAAAGATTTTCCCTATATATTTGTATGTTAAACTTTGATCCCCTATCGTGGCCCTATCATACCCTCGGGGGCCATGATTTAAAAAAAATTTGAATCTGCACTATGTCAGGAAGCTTTCATGTAAATCTCAGCTTTTCTGGTTCAGTGGTTCTTGAGGAGAAGATTTTTAAAGATTTTTCCGATCAATTTGTATGTAAAACTTTGATCCCCTATTGTGGCCCCACCCACCCCCCTGGGGCCATGATTTTAACAAACTTGAATCTGCACTATGTCGGGAAACTTTCATATAAATTTCAACTTTTCTGGCCCAGTGGTTCTTGAGAAGAAGATTTTTAAATGGCCCCATCCTATTTCTGCATTTTTGTGATTATTTCCCTTTTGAAAGGGGCATGACCCTTCAATTGAACAACCTTGAAAGCCCTTCACCCAAGGATGCTTTTTTGCGAAGTTTGGTTAAAATTGGCCCAGTGGTTCTGGAGAAGAAGTTCGAAAATGTGAAAGTGTACAGACAGACAGATGACGGAGAACAGGCGATCTAAAAAAAAATACCAGTATAAATAACACTCTGTACACCTTTTATTCCCAAATAAAAGTGTACATTAAAACTATTAAATGTTCGTTAAATTGAAATATCATCATGTGGTTTTTAATAGTCGCTTGTCTTTTTTCTATTTCCACTAAAGTGTAATCAATGTCGGATGACAGAAACTTACGTGAGATTTTATCGAACATCCCCCCTCCCCCCAAACTACTTGAATTTAGATTTTTATCCAACATCGATCTTTTCATCTTGCCCCTTAATGTGAATATTAATGTTATCCAAGAAACTTCAATTAATATAATATACATGTACTTTGGTTTTATAGTTAAACATGATTATTTTAACATGGCTACCATGACACAAAATGAACTTTTACTTGGTCTGAGCCGGTTGGATGTGCCTTAGTGGCCCAGTGGTTCTCCTGATTATCTCTCCTTTGAAGGGAGCATGGTTCTTCACTTGATCAAACTTGAATCCCCTTTACCCAAGGATAATTTGTTTCACATTTGTTTGAAATTGGTAGTGATTCTTGAAAAGAAGATTTTTAAATGATGCCACAATGTATTTTTTTCACTAACTCTTAAAATGATCTCACAATTCAAAACAAGAGGCCCATGGGCCACATCGCTCACCTGAGTCACCATGGTCCATATCAGAAGACTTTCCATATATATTTGCATGTAAAACCGTAGTTCCTATTATGGCCCCAAGCTACCCCAGGAGGCCATGGTTTTTGCTTGATTCTACACTATGTCAGAAAGCTTTCATGTAAATGGGAACTAGTTTGGCCCAATGGCTCTTGAGAAGAAGATTTTTAAAGATTTTTCCTATATATTTGTATGTAATACTTTGATCCCATCTTGTGGCCCCATCTTACCCCCAGGGGCCATGATTTGTACAAACTTGAATCTGCACTATGTCAGAAAGCTTTCATTTAAATATCAGCTTTTCTGGCTCAGTGGTTCTTGAGAAGAAGATTTTTAAAGATTTTCCCTAAAAAATTTGTATGTTAAAACTTTGATCCCCTATTGTGGCCCCATCCTACCCCCGGGGGTAATGATTTTGACAAACTTGAATCTGCATTATATGAGGAAGCTGTCATATAAATCTCAGCTTTTCTGGCTCAGTGGTTCTTGAGAAGAAGATTTTAAAATATTTTTCCTATATATTTGTATGCAAAACTTTGATCCCCTATTGTGGCCCCATCCGACCCCTGGGGACCAGGATTTTAATAATTTAGAATCTGAGGAAGCTTTCATATAAATTTCAGCTTTTCTGGCCCAGTGGTTCTTGAGAAGAAGATTTTTTAATGACCCTACTCTATTTTTACCTTTTCTTGATTATCTCCCCTTGGAAGGTGGCCTGGCCCTTTATTTTAACAATTTAGAACTCCCTTTACCTAAGGATGCTTTGTGCCAACTTTGGTTGAAATTGGCCCAGTGGTTTTTGAGAAGAAATTAAAAATGTTAAAAGTTTACAGACGGACGGACGCCGGAATACGGGTGATCAGAAAAGCTCACTTGAGCCTTTAGCTCAGGTGAGCTAAAAAGTGTGACACTTCTTTTGAACCAACTTGAATCCTCTTTAACCATACAAGCATATGCTTTGTGGCAAGTTCGGCTGAACTTAGCCCTGTAGTTCATGTCAAAATATTGAAAGTTTACAGAAGGACAGATGGACATGCTGACCCAAAAGTGATCAGAAAAGCTCATTTGAACTTTCAGCTCATGTGAGCTAAAACATTTAGGCAGTACATGTAGTATATTTAGTAGGGTTTTACCTGAGCTGAAAAGTTTTTGCAAGTCTGATGACTTGCACGTCATATTTGGGATTCCACTCACAGATAGAGTCATTCTGCTACATATCTAGTACATGTATGCTGTCCTTTCAGTATAATTTTTTCAAAAACCTCCATGCAGCTTTCACCCAGCCATTACACAGCAGGGTATACATCTGAGATAAAAGAACTTTAATATGCACTGAAATTACATGTATATGTTGATAATATACATAATTACACACATTTTTCCATTCTTTTTCTAGGTACACTGTATGCTAACAAATCCCCTAGCTTCCAGAATTGTAGTACGTACTGCATGGATATACAGCTTTAGATTTGCTCCTGGTTTTAGTCTGTTCATTATTTTTCTACATACATTTTCACATCATTTAAATTCACTACCATTATATATCCATCCTACATATAAATGTCCTGATTAAATAATTTTCACTGCAATTAGATTTCACGTTTCTTTTCATACAGTGTATAGCGGTAATGAAGCTGCAGCAAAAATAAGGCTATATATGTACAGTGAGTGGTCTTTCCTTGAACATGTTTGTTCTCATAAAATTGCTCAATGTTCATCGTTCTGTCGAATTTGCGAACAAAATTTGTTAATGTCTGACAAAAGTTTAATAGCAGTTGGTCTTCAAGTCCAATTAACATAAAACAAGAGGCCCATGGGCCACCTCGCTCACCTTAGCCCATATTTAAACATTTTCCCTACATATTCACATGTAAAACTTTGATCCCCTATTATGGCCCCAACCTACTCCCGGGGACCATGATTTTTGCAAATACAGACCCTGAAGCATATATACTATTACAGCAGTATAAAGGTGAACGAATGCTGAATGGTTGGGGAATGAATGGTCTTGTTTTACTACCCTATTTAATAAATTCAACAATTTCATTTTTGATTTGAAATAATTATAATTTTTTTTTTTTTTATTGTTTACTGATGAATGTTTTCTGATAGCGAGACTGAATCAGAGACAGAAGTAATAAATGTATCTGTTCCATATAATCTAAATGTCCTCCTCTATCAATTCATTTTATTGAGTTAATATATATAATGATATACATCATTACATGTATATAATTTTTAATCCTATTTGGAAAATGACATAAAATATTTTATCACACAACAGTACTTTTCCCAGGTTCTTAACAAGTACGGGTTCAAAGAAACAATATTAACCCGTAGTACAGGTTCAGAATTATGCAAATTAGGTAGGTCAATCATTCATACGCCACATAAAGAAAACAACATGTCATCCGTTGATATTGTTCACAGTGACGGTAAAAGACCTATTTTGTCATCAAAGTTGTTCCAAGAGGATTTTGTGTCTTTTATGAGGAGAAAATAATTTCAAGTTTCTTCAAACCGTGACGTAGTGATGACATATCACAATCAAATTGAAAGTAAAAACTTTCTGTTACACTCAGGTTGTGAAATAGACAGTAAATTAAAATGCGCGTTTAATGATAGTTCTGTGATTATAATAGAATCTTACACTCACCAAGGCTTGGGAAATATAAAATCTGGTAACTTATTTCATAAATTTCATATACAATAAGCACTCGTTCAAAATCCTCTATATGAATAACTACTGCAACATATGACATATTCCACAAAAAACGCTTGTATTGACTTCCACTGGGAAGGTCTTTTCAAAGTGTTAAAAGATTGTGGTGATTTTTTTGTGGTAAACTAAAAATATTAACACTCAGGATCAAGAAAATGTAAACAAGAGATGTTTGTAAAACATATAATATGCCCCCATGGTGCAAAATTGAAAATGGTTATGCATATGCATAATTTTGATTAATAGTAGTACATGTATTACCAATTCGAAATATTGAGCAGACAGTGTATATGTCCAGTGTAAGGAGTGGATTGACCAAATGACCTAAATATCAATAGGGGTCATCTACTCCTTTTGCTGTACCAGTGTACCAGGTTTGGTGTCAATTAAGCAAATAATTCTTAAAATATGGGAGACAATACATTACTATGTAGAGTTTAACCATTGACCTTTGACCATGTGACCTCAAAATCAATAGGGGTCATCTACTCCTGATGATGTACCTGTGTACCAAGTTTGATGTCTATCAAGTAAAGGGTTCTCAAGATATTGAGCAGACAGTATATTCTTATGCCCAGTTTGACCCTTGACCTTTGACCATGTGACCTCAAAATCAATAGGGGTCATCTTCTCCTGAAGATGTACCTGTGTACCAAGTTTGATGTCTGTCAAGCAATGGGTTCTCTAGACACTCAGTGTTCGAAATTAACCATAGACCGATAGACCGAGTCTATGTCAAATGACACCGGTCTATGCCAATTGTAATTGGGATAGACCAAATTGTCTATGCCGATTTTCTAGATTTAAAGCAAAAGAGTTATCCCAAAAGTGTATGTCTGATAAACGTTAAGAGGAAATGAAAACATTGTTATCGAAATGGAAAGAAAATATGCTTTCCAAGTACGTTAGAAGTAAATAATAATGTTTAAATTTAAATTTGTTATTTTTGTTTCAATGTGCAGTCTATGCCGATTCGATGAAGTCTATGTCATCTTGTTTTGGCATATAGACCCATGGTCTATACCAAGTTTTAAACCAATTTCGAACACTGGACACTAAGTGGTCAGTATATTCCTATGTCCAGTTTGACCCTTGACATTTGACCATGTGACCTCATGATCAATAGGGATCTCATAACCAAATAAAGTGCATCACCACAGCACATGATACGCCCGTCAATCATTATTTAATTATCACAAAACAGAGAAGAGTGAATGAAAGAAAATCATGTCAAACTTGAATAGTAAAAAGATCTAAAATGATTTTTCCATTCATAATGCTATATGTACTTCTCTCTGCTGTAGTTTTTTAATGAAAACAAATAGTGCATTTTTATATTTTTTCAACTGGTAGTTTTGGATTTAAACAAATGACAAATCTGCAGCTTTGCTCATTGTATATCTTTTTATTGCCACATCTTAATAAAACATCAAATTACTTATCATTAAAATATGCCTATATACATATTGCAACCATCTGTTCATCTTACTCAGAAATGACACTCTGCATGTTGGTTGCTAAGAAAAAAAAAATTTAAAAATTATATTGTACAATGTCAAATTAATTTTGATAACTTCATTTTGAAAATAAAGGCTAGCCACCAAGACAGATCACTACTAATTAAGAGGCTTAGATTCCTTCTGCCCAATTCCCTAGAGATATAGATAACACCTGCTTGATCAGAGATGCTCTACCAGAAGTGATTAAGACATGCAGTCTTCTTACACTAAACCCATTAATTAATCTTATCAAAATGCCCTTTGCATGCTACCCCCATGGGACAAGTGGAATTTATCTTGTTACTGTTAGAAACAAACGAAACATTATAAAGGCTTAAAAAACTGTACAGTATATCTTAAACAAGAGGCCCATGGGCCACATCGCTCACCTGAGTCACCTTGGTCCATATCAAAAGATTTTCCATATCTATTTGCATGTAAAACCGTAGTCCCTATTATGGCCCCAAACCTACCCCTGGAGGCCATGGTTTTTACAAACTTGAGTCTACACTATGTCATAAAGCTTTCATGTAAATATGAACTTCTTTGGCCCAATGGTTCTTGAGAAGAAGATTTTTAAAGATTTTCCCTATATATTTGTATGTAAAACTTTGATCCCCTATTGTGGCCCCATCTTACCCCAGAGGGGCATGATTTCAATAAACCTGAATCTGAACTATATCAGAAAGCTTTCATATAAATCTCAGCTTTTCTGGCTTAGTGGTTCTGGGAAGAAGATTTTTAAAGATTTTTCCCATATATTTGTATGTAAAACTTTGACCCCCTATTGAGGCCCCATCCGACACCCGGGGGCCATGATCTTAGCAATTTATAATCTGCACTATATCAGGAAGCTTTCATATAAATCTCAGCTTTTCTGGTTCAGTGGTTCTTGAGAAGAAGATTTTTAAAGATTTTTCCTGTAAATTTGTATGTAAAACTTTGATGCCCCCCTTGAGGCTCCATTCAATCCCCGGGGTCCATGATATTAACGAACTTGAATCTGCACTATATCAACAACAACAAACAAAAAACAAAAAAACACTTTGACCCCCTATTGTGGCCCCATCCGACCCCCGGAGGCCATGATTTTAACAATTTAGAATCTGCATTATATAAGGAAGCTTTCATATAAATCTCAGCTATTCTGGCTCAGTGGTTCTTGAGAAGAAGATTTTTAAAGATTTTCCCTATATATTTGTATGTAAAACTTTGACCCCCTATTGTGGCCCCATCCGACCCCCGGGGGCCATGATTTTAACAATTTAGAATTTGCATTATATAAGGAAGCTTTCATATAAATCTCAGCTTTTCTGGCTCAGTGATTCTTGAGAAGAAGATTTTTAAAGATTTTCCCTATATATTTGTATGTAAAACTTTGACCCCCTATTGTGGCCCCATCCGACCCCCGGGGGCCATGATTTTAACAATTTAGAATTTGCATTATATAAGGAAGCTTTCAAATAAATCTCAGCTTTTCTGGCTCAGTGGTTCTTGAGAAGAAGATTTTCCCTATATATTTGTATGTAAAACTTTGACCCCCTATTGTGGCCCCATCCGACCCCTGGGGGGCCATGATTTTAACAATTTAGAATTTGCATTATATAAGGAAGCTTTCATATAAATCTCAGCTTTTCTGGCTCAGTGGTTCTTGAGAAGAAGATTTTTAAAGATTTTCCCTATATATTTTTATGTAAAACTTTGACCCCCTATTGTGGCCCCATCCGACCCCCGGGGGCCATGATTTTAACAATTTAGAATCTGCATTATATAAGGAAGCTTTCATATAGATCTCAGTTTTTCTTGCTCAGTGGTTCTTGAGAAGAAGATTTTTAAAGATTTTCCCTATATATTTGTTTGTAAAACTTTGATCCCCTATTCTGGCCCTATCCGACCCCCGGGGGCCATGATTTTAACAATTTAGAATCTGCATTATATAAGGAAGCTTTCATATAAATCTCAGCTTTTCTGGCTCAGTGATTCTTGAGAAGAAGATTTTTAAAGATTTTCCCTATATATTTGTATGTAAAATTTTGACCCCCTATTGTGGCCCCATCCGACCCCCGGGGGCCATGATTTTAACAATTTAGAATCTGCAATACCTAATAAAGCTTATCTATAAATTTCATCTTTTCTGGCCCAGTGGTTCTTGAGAAGAAGATTTTTTAATGACCCTACCATATTTTTACCTTTTCTTGATTATCTCCCCTTGGAAGGTGGCCTGGCCCTTTATGTTAACAATTTAGAATTCCCTTTACCTAAGGATGTTTTGTGCCAACTTTGGTTGAAATTGGCCCTGTGGTTGTTGAGAAGAAGTTGAAAATGTGAAAAGTTTACAGACGGACGGACGGACGCCGGAATACGGGTGATCAGAAAAGCTCACTTGAGCTTTCAGCTCAGGTGAGCTAAAAATATGTATTTTCTTGATGTAACATTTTTGAATAAGGTTACTAAAAAACCAAATAGATCAGAAGGGATTGTACCCATTAAAACATACACTTTTTTTAAAAAACCACCTTAATTAAATGTCACAGTGACCCTAAAGTAGGGTGTGACACACCTTCTACCTAAGATGCATTATTTGACCAAGTTTGGTGATTCTAGGTTTCATAGTTTTCAAGTTATGAGTCGGACAGGGTTTTGCCATATTTGGTCACATCTTCTTAATTAAAAGTCACAGCGACCTGGTTTTAATGTGCGACACACCTTCTACCCAAGATGCATCATCTGACAAAGTTTGATTATTCTAGGCCTCATAGTATTTAAGTTATGAGCCAGACACGAAAAAGCTAACAGACGGACGGACATGAAGGCCATAACATAATACGTCCCGTCCTAAGACGGGCGTATAAAAACATTGACGTCAGTATGTTTGACAGAACGAAAGTTACAAAAACTGTTTACTTTGAATTTACTTTTGTATAATTTGTTTTTATAAATAGTTCACAATTGTTTTTATAAAACTTAAGCAGAAGTATATACATTTTATATTACATCTTTTTTTACCTTTGATTTCTTAAATAAGTAGAAAAAAGTCCCCAAGAAGTTGTGTACCACTTCTCACGGGAGTTCATTCTGTCCATGTTTTTCATATTTTGAACATTCACATACCAAAATAATTTTGATAATTTATGTGTGGCAAAATATTTTTGATTTTATAATTAACTCTAGTTCATTCAAGTTTGTAATTAAAAACATTCTTTAGTTTTTAAGCATATTTATTTCTAAAAGATGAAGGGGGGGGGGGGAATTGACGGACATTTTATGCTAATTTGGTGGGAAATGTCATTCTAAAATGAAACTGAATGCATGTATATATATATATATATATATATATATATATATATGAAAATATCTAAAATAAGTCTTCTAAATTAAGCGGTAGCCCGATGACCGTAAATTATTAATGCGCAGGCCCGGTGGGCCAGTAAATATTTCCGGCGGAGATTAATAAGATTCCGCTATTAGAGTGCAATTCCTGGTAGGAAATCAGTGAAACAACCAGTTCTTACAGAGTAAGGGAAGTTGGCTCTAAGACGTATAAGGAAACAAAGCAACAAAGAAAATGATCAGCGTGTTTGGCAGAAGAACGGTCAACGATGGCCTCATATTTTGCATCTGGTGCAGAAAGGAAAGCATTGCAAATTGTGAGTTCATGTCCGGCTTGGATAATTCAGAACACGAAAATAGAAAATGACGTAAGCATTTTACCCTTAAGTAAACAAGAGGCCCATGGGCCACATCGCTCACCTGAGTCACATTGGCTCATATCTAAAGATGTTTCCTATTACGTTAATTGGTCTTGGGAGCTGTCACAATAGGGGACTAGTTAAGAGAAAAGCAGGCTGACATAATCAGAGTTGTGATTTAAACCCGGGACAGGGCCTGGTTGAAAATGGATTAAAAGCAAGTAAGTGTTGATTTCCTTGTCACAGTTTTGTGCATTGCTATCAAATGTTTGAAAACAACTTGTCTACTGCGTAAATCCAGGCAAATATAAGTGGAAACGTTGGTCGATTGAAGCATAAACTGTCACCAACTCCGGCATTTACATGTTTTCCAGAATCAAAACATGAATGCTTGCGAAGAGAAGTCGATGAAGGCTATAAACTGGTTCCCTGTTTATCTTGCTTCTCTACGGGTACAACAGGTATTAAAGCGCCAATTTTTGATGGCCAGGATTCGGGCTGTATCGTCATTTCACGCGTATAACGAGAGTTCCTTTCAAAACAACAACAACACTAACTTTGACGTCACAGTCAACTACACTACGTTACGAATACAGTGAAGTAGCTAGCCTGTGAAGCACGAAACTTCGTACCGTAGCGCAGTAGACTTTGACATCATAACTAGACTACACCGACTCTACCTTTCGGTATCTCTCTAGTGAGACATAAAAATCAACTGACCAATGAAATCGGCTCATTTGGGCTAACCAAAGTACCACTTACCCGTTGTTTGTGTGTAGCATCAATCAACAGGGAACCAGTTTATGAAGGCTACCCGTACGAAAATTTGCTCACGTAATTTTTAAAATTTCCTGGCGTACCCATAATTCTGAAAGTCCAGCTAGATTTTTAACAACAAATCCTATGGAAAATACTGACGTACATGAGGCGTACTCCGGGCGTAATTTAGCTTGAATTATGCAAATTAGTACGTCTAGATTAATAAGTACGCCTTTAAAAAGAAAATACGCCTCAACTAGGAAATACGTCTCTAGCGAAAATACACCCGTACAAAAAACAACAAATCCTATGAAAAATACTGGCGTAATTTAGCTTGAATTATGCAAATTAGTACGTCTAGATTAATAAGTACGCCTTTAAAAAGAAAATACGCCTCAACTAGGAAATACGTCTCTAGCAAAAATACACCCGTACAAAAACCCTCCAATTGTAGAAAGTACGCCTCAATAAGGAAATACGTCTTTAGCGAAAATACGCCTCATCAACAGCCAAGGCAAAAAAAATTACATACAGGAGTCTGCTTGTGGCCTGCATATTTAGTAACTCCTATATAACGGAATACAAGATTGAAAAAATAATGAACACAATAACTGACAGGTATTTGAAAATTGGAACTGTATTTAACAATACATAATTATGCCTGTGTAACAACTTAAATTTTTCATCAGTTGACAAGTACATTAATAATAATCACATAACTAACAAAGGAGATTGTACAGATGTATAGTAGTTTTAAATATTTCTAATAATATATGTAATATGTAGTTCAATAAGTAATTAATACAAATTCATAATGATCCTAAGGATGCAAACAAATTTTTAAAATGATAAAAAATAGACACATTATACATGTGATATTAAAATTCAAATACATCTCATGGAGTAGAGTTGAATTTTTTCCAATGATTTGTCAGTTTATGTCCCATAGAGTAAATTTTGTAAAAGGTTAATTACAAGGGGGTGCTATATCAGTAACAATTTTTGGACATTATATGAAACTTACAACAGTTACCATGTAATATTTCACAAAATTGACAATTATACCAATTTGAAATAAAAAGATTAAAAATTAGATTAGCCCATCGATGCGCATCCATCCCTCCCCCCCCCCCTCCCCATGCGTATAGATATGTAAAAAGCAAAATATTTATTAACATAACAGATTAATTTCTGACAAAAATTTGAATTTAGGTTATAAACATAATCAAAATGAAATTATACAATTAAAATCAGAGCTTAATTAATATTTTAAAACAATAGATCATGATGACTAGAAATAAACTGTAATAAGATTACTGTTTAAAAGCACTATGGTAATTCCGAACCACAGCAAATAATGTATATATATACTCTCCTTTGAATCCACAAATCATCAAACACTGAATCTTTGAGAAAAGACCATAGGCTAAGAGTGTTGAGATTTTGAATAGCACAGTCATCATTATTAGAGCAGTTGATTAAAAATAAATCTCAAAGAATTACATTCGAAATTTTGTTATTTGGCACAAGCACACGAGTATGACAGTAGGGTTCTTTCGAGTTGCTTACTGGCACAGGCTTATTTTAACTGCAAGGCACTGAGGTGTTGCTGACAGAGGTTAACACATCTCGACCATTAAGTACAACTGAGTTATTGTATGGCACAGACACACGAGTATAGCAGGGTTCTTTCAAGTTGCTGACTGGTACAGGTGTGTTGCTGATTGATGTAGTAGTCTTAAGCATACTGCTAGCTCCAGAAGTGTTGCCGACGAGTACTGGAACATTCGAACTGCAGGACTCGGGCACGTAATTACTGCTGGGTTCTACATTCTTGCATTTGCAAAGATTGCTGGTTTGAGTCTATTATTGCTTCTTTATTTCTTCTTGTTTTCGGCTTGAATTTCTGTTGAATAATGATGAAAATATAAGAAATGTCAGTAAACTTTTCTGAATATAGGGTTTAAAACCTGACGATACTTTCTTATGCAGAAAAAAATGTAAAGAATGCATTATCCAGGGTTCGAAATTAACTCATGTCCGTAAGTCCGAGACTAGTAAAAAACGTGTTGGACTAGTGAACGCTCTAGAGCACTAGTCCGTACGGACTAGTGAAAATCTGGAAATCAATCTTGAATATGGTAAAGATTTTTAGCAAGATTTGTCCCAGTCTCTTAGATGTTTGAACTTATGGTCGATTAATTACCTGCATGTTTAAGTGTTTGCGTGACTATGACATCCTGAGCTTCCAAACACATGGAGTGCATTCGAGACCGCCGTTCTTCGAACGTGCACAAATTGTCAAATTCCTGCCGATTCCGAACGCCGAGTACACATCACGAGAACGTATTCTAGGTGCAAGAATTGCAAGTAGTGTGGTCTGAGAACATGCACGTTTGTGCGCACATGTTCTCGTCATTCGCGACTCTAACCATAGACATATAACGGTTATATGTCTATGCTCTAACACAGTAGTTCATAACACTATAGCTCATGACTTGGTCAATCGAGTGAATTTTATTGACTTTATTGATAAAATTTCGAACTCCTGTGGCTCTAAGATCTGAGCACCAAAACCACAGGAATGTCGATCTCGAACGCACTTATGGATGTTTATAAAAGGATTAACTCGGAGATTAATATTGTATGCTTCTGAAGATCTAGAATGCGAAATAAAATATGGTGGTCTCTTTCTTCTGTATGTGTCAGAAATTAAATTGATTGCAACTGTGATGTGTTTGGTATCATTAAATACTGTTGAATAAAATGAAGATCATTTAATATGATGTACTGGACGGACTAGTGAAATGTTTTGCGGACTAGTGAACATCAACAGTGACTAGTCCGTACGGACTAGTGCTTGAAAAAGTTAATTTCGAACCCTGTTATCTATCTAGATACATTTGTTTACATAAACTTAAGATCATCTAACGTCTGTTTCTACTTTCACAACTAATTAATTTGCAATTCCTTGCCCCGCCCCCCAATTGTGTAGTGCAATACTACCTCCTATATATATCAAATGCAACTTTAGTAATGCAGGCAAAAAAAATGTATCAATTTGAAAAACTCAGCAAAGGTAACACCCAAACTGAACAGGTTCTATATATATTATAACACAAGACATGTTCATTGAATTACTAACCTTTTTTCTTCCTTTTAATTTCAGCATTTTATATTTTCCTTAGTTCAATCGTCACTATCTAGTGAGAACAAAATAAAGTGTTTTTTATTAATATGTAATAGGAGGC